>NW_015505886.1:1264679-1276850 GCF_001515645.1 Sinocyclocheilus grahami | reverse complement strand
TCAAGTTTTAAATAGGAAAAATATAGAAACTCTTTGGTCATTTTTGAGCGAGATGCTAACGGTCTAATCAGATTCAATGATCTATGCTAAGCTACAGCTAAAAGTGCTACCGCCAGACCCGGAGATCGGCTGAATGGATTCGAAAACGGTAAAACTCAACTGTTTAACTCTAGGGGAGTTGGAAAATTAGCCTATTTTCAAAAATAGTGGAGTGTTCCTTTAACATAGGGGCTTGTCTTGACTGGGTTATTTAGGGTGTTCGTGCGGTGATAGCTGAGAGCTTTGAGAAGATTCATAGGAATCATTTGGTGGGGATGGCAGTAAGATGTTTTTTTTTTATGTTTTTGAAAGAAGCTACTTATGCTCTCCAATACTGCTTTATTTGATCAAACTTACAGTAAAAACAGTAATATTGTGAATTGTTATTGCAATTTAAAATGTAGTTTTTAAATCTAATAAAGTTATTCCTGTGATGGCAAAGCTGAATGACCTTTTTTCTTCTTCAGTGTCACATGATCATTTAGAAATCATTCTAATATGCTGATTTGCTGCTCTTCTATTTCCTCTCTCCCTTTTTTGTGGATTTTGTATATTTTGTAACCTGTGAACTCAGTTGAGTGCGTCCGACCCAAACTAGTATTTTGTAATGAGACGTCATGGAACACTCACCTGGAATATGAGATTTTGAAGTGAAAATCATTTTTAAAAAAATGGTGACTTTGACACTTTCTTGTGAATCTCGTGCAGTGCTCTTCACTTCATCTGACAGGAATTGAGATCATCACATCAGTTACATGGTAGGAAGAATGAGAACATGTATGGCTTTTCACACTTCAAACCCTGGGTCGTTTTTAACCCTAGCAAATAGTCAGTTTTGTCTTATGTATTAATATTATGTCTTTATGTCATAATATTATGTCTTATTTAGTTATTAATATTGATTGGATAAGTGCTCTCAGTCTTCTGAAACACAAATATTGTCTAATTTAATATTCCAGTTTGATATTTTTAAACACATTTTTATGACTTTTCACGTGCATATTAAACCTCATGTCTCTGTGCTCATGCATATTTAATGAGGCCAGAATTGACTAAACATGCGACTAGCATTTCCATGGTCATGAAAATCTGGAAATATCAGTGCATATTAAAAGTAATAAGGAAATTAATTTAGAAATTCAGACTTGGAAAACTTATAAAAATGTTTATGGTGAATACAAATTTACTAATTATATATTAAGCTCCGGTCTTAAATATTTAAATAGGCTCTTCAAATTAGGATATTATTGTTAAAAGCGTCATCCGTTGATCAAAAACAACTATAAAAACGTGTAAATTAATTTTAAAAGCGGCCTTTAACCAGGGTTAAACGTTATGTGAAAAGCCTTGTGAGAAAAGTTCGAAAGAATCGTGTTGTCTTGAATGATATTTCAGTTTGATTGAATCTTCTTTGGATTGTCATATTTTGTGTTTGTCTCACGCCTTGTTTTTAACCGTCAGCAAACAGCATTTTGGGGCCAAAGCTTTTACAGTTCAAATGTTTTATAAATGTGCTTCATATTTTAAAAATAACTGCCGTAGTCGTTTTTGTACGGTGGCCGAGACGTGCAAAACAAATCACAATTATGAAAACAAAATAACAAATTACAAACGCAAATCTAAAAAACAAAATAATTCACAAAACACAACAACAATTCCGAAAACATTATAACAAGTCAGAAAACACAACGACAGATCAGACAAACCCGACCCTTTTCACAAGACTGTGTCTATGGAGTGACGGTAAATTTGACATAGCTCTGTCTTCTGACCGTTATCAGTATCTCTTAATTTTTTTCTCTTTTTATAAGTCGTGAAAACACTATCGTGGGTTTTTCTTTTGCTACTTGAGCAAATGGGAATGCAAAAAAAAAACAAAAAACAGGCAGAGGCGTGTTAAAAATTTATATTTTTTTTGTGGGGCGGAACGAATTTAAAGGTGAGAATATAAATGCAAAATATTAAGAGTTTTTTTATGAAAATTAAACGAATTGCATTATATCCAACAGCATTAAGACCGTTCAAATGTAGAAAACGGCCGTATTGAACATGCAAATTGATTCTCTGCCAGTAGGAGGCGCTTTTGGAACGGTTTCCCTCGTAACAGCTGTACACAAAAGCTGTGCGGCTCTCATAAATGCTACTTTATCAGGCAGTGTTCAGGCATTATAATTTAGATGAGATGAAAATGACATTGAACGTTTGAGAAACGCCCCCTTTTTGGTCCGCAGAGACCTATACTTGGATTTGTCATTGTGTTTTCTGACTTGGTATTTTGTTTTCAGATTTGTCATTGTTTTTTCTGAATTATTTTGTTTTGAAGATTTGCATTTATTTTCTTTTCAGATTTATCATTGTTTTCAGAATTGTTGTTTTCAGAATTATTTTGTTTTGTAGATTTGCATTTGTAATTTATTTTGTTTTCAGAATTGTGATTTGTATTGCACTTCTTTGCCACCGTATTTTTGTCTAAAATATTGTTTCTAACTAGAACTGTGTGTCACATTGGAGAGTGAATTAAATGAACCACGAGAATGAAACAGTTTGTGATTTTTAATTTTTTTTGCCAGTGCTGCTTATGTGCTCTCCAAAGGGTTCAACATTCAAACAAGTTCTGCTTTGGATCTTTATGTATCATAATTCATTTTTACACATCATTGTTTTTTCTGAATTATTTTGTTTTGAAGATTTGCATTTATTTTCTTTTCAGATTTATCATTGTTTTCAGAATTATTTTGTTTTGTAGATTTGCATTTGTAATTTATTTTGTTTTCAGAATTGTGATTTGTATTGCACTTCTTTGCCACTGTATTTTTGTCTAAAATATTGTTTCTAACTAGAACTGTGTGTCACATTGGAGAGTGAATTAAATGAACCACGAGAATGAAACAGTTTGTGATTTTTAATTTTTTTTGCCAGTGCTGCTTATGTGCTCTCCAAAGGGTTCAACATTCAAACAAGTTCTGCTTTGGATCTTTATGTATCATAATTCATTTTTACACATGTTTGCTATAATACAGACCAAACCAAGGACTCTGAATTGGCACAGTAACATTTAGTGTCCTGCAGAGGGCAGACAGTGCTCAGTTTTGTGAAAAAGCAGGAAAGATCAGGGAATTTTACGTTTTTTTAAGTAATGAAACTCTATAATGAATATAAATGAATGTGTGAATCCTGAACAAGACAAACCGGAACAACTAAAAAAACAAACATTTATTTGTATCGCCATATACAGATGTTGAAGTTGCCAATGAAATAAAAATGTGCATGTATGCTGTGGTCTTGAGAGGCTCAGGAGGCTGTAGTTTCGAGGCGATTCACATGGGACAGTCGTAAACATGGATGGCTCTGTCATCACCCGCAGACACGATTTTAGAGCCTGTGGGGTTGTACTTCACACTCCAAACCTGCAAATCCACACACATTTGAACATAAGCATGCCCTAAAAAAATACTCACTTTTTTCTATTGTAATATATTTTAAAATGTAATTTATTCCTGTGATGCAAAGCTGAATTTCCAGCATCATTATGCCAGTCTTCAGAGTCGCATTCTAATATTCGCTTCTCAAGTAACACCAATGTTGAAAACAATTGTGCTGCTTTATATTTTTGTGGAAACATCTCTCACCTGGTCCTGATGATCAAAGAACGTGTTCACACACGATCTGCTGCTCGTGTCCCACACTTTTACACTCTTATCAGACGAACTAAAAAGAAACAACAGTTAAGAACACAAACTACATTTTACATTTCCATTCATCTGAAGTGCATCAACTCTTGCCTGGACACAAAGTGTGTGTCGTCAGGTGAAAAGGCCACATTTAGCACCCAGGATGCATGACCGCTGAGAGTGCCGGCCAGGTTAGCGTGCTGCCTGTGAGACACACACACACACAATCAGACCGTGAGATTCAAATGTGTTAGGAGGCAAAAGATGCACGGAAATTTGCAACTTACACGTCATAAATCTTGATGTAGCCGTCGTCTGATGCGGTTACCAGCAGCTGAGAGTCTGGAGAGAAAGTCAGAGACCTGATAGGCATCGCATGCCCTGAAAAGAAAAAAAAAAAAAGCAGCATGCCTTACATTAATCCCACAATTTGGCTACTGTACCTTTAAGATGTCTGTATGTAAATAGTGTAGCATTAACAGCAATAAAGCAGTACATTATACATTACTGGTCAAAAGTTTGGAATAATTATGATTTTATGTTTTTGAAAGAAAATTTCTTGCTTAGATAAATGCTTATCAAGGCTGCATTTATATGATCAAAGATACAGTGAAACTGAAAAATATTACAATTTAAAATAGCTGTTTTCTATTGTAATATATTTTAAAATGTAATTCACAAAGCTGAGTTTTCAGCATCCTTACTCCAGTTTTCAGTGTCACATGATCCTTCAGAAATCATTATCATATGCTGGTTTGTTGCTCATGAAACATTTATGATTATTATTTTGATTTTTTTTTTTATAACCATGAAAGCTGAACTCCAGGGTCCAGATGGCCTCACTCTGCCGGGCATGTGAGTAAGATGACGCCCCCCCTTGTCTGAGAAGGCAAACTGAGCTCCAGGGTCTGCACTGAGAGATGCCTAGCCCACATACACCTCACCATGGCCAGGGTGAGGCGATACACATACCATTCAAAATTTTGGGGTGAGTAAAATTAAAAAAAAATTATTTAGCAAGGACAAATGAAATTGATCAAAAGTGACAATAAAGACTTAAAATGTTACAAAAAGATTTATATTTCAAATAAATGCTGTTATTTTGAACTTTCTATTCATCAAAGAATCCTGAAATTTATTTTTTGCCATCACAGGAATAAATTACATTTTAAAATATATTGAAATCAAGTAAAACAAAGTGTAATAATATTTTAAACGATTAAAAAATAATAATAATTATTCCAAACTTTTGACTGCCAGTGCAATACAATACAAACTGAACTACATCTAACATTCAACATTATTTCCAGCTGTACTTGCTGGAGCAAATAAAAGGGATGAGTGAGTGATGGAGGGAGGGACGCAGGAAGACAAAGAGGAAAAATGGAGTCACTCGGTGACAGGAGCCGAGGTTTACGACCCTTGAGGGGCGGCCAGAGACGCAAACAGGTTTTTCCACCGCATTCACGTTACCCATAATCACCCTAAATGCATCTAGCAGACTAATGTCTACAGAGCATTTTAATAGAGGAAACTAAAGACGGCTTGAATCATGTGGGAGATGATTTTCACCTTCCAGCGTGTGCAGGAGTTTCCCAGTCGCAATATCAAAGATATTAATGATTCCGTCTATAGCACCGCTGGCTAAGTACTTTCCATCTGGACTCTAGAGAGAGAGAGAGAGAGAGAGAGAAAGAGAGACCATTATTAGGGCCTGGAAAACTTTATATTGTATGGAAAATCAGCGTTAGACTGTCATTTGTGAAATCAGTTCCTTTTTAAACACTGAAGCTGACAGTTACACTGGTACTTATTTATATGCTACCCACTATTTTTAACCAATACATATTTATGATTGATTTTTCTTCTTTTTTTCTCAATACTTCATATGTGGTTTGATTACTGGATTAGCAAATACACTTAAAAAGGGGATTGTTGCTGACCAAATATTTTAGAGCGGAGCATGACAAAAACATTTAGGTTCAATATAGGCTTTTTAAAAATGTTTTCATTTAATTCATTGGATTCATTTATTATTAAACCTTGTTATTTAGCGATATACACTAGATTTGAAAGGTTTGGAGTTTGTAAGATTTTTTTCTTTGAAAGGAATTATTTTTATTCTGCAAGGATACATTAAATTGATCTAAAGTGACAGAAAAGACAATTATAATGTTACAAAAGATTTCAAATAAATGTTGTTTTTTAAACATTCTATTTATCAAAAAATTCTCAAAAAAACAAAAATATTAAGCAGCACAATGATTTTCAACAATGATAATAATCAGAAATGTTCAATGAGCAGTATGTGTGAATGTCTTTTCATTCTCCCTGGTGAGTCACATTGTCCCCTGCACTTTATTCCCTCAGTTTGAATATGCTAATGAGCATATTAGAATGATTTCTGAAGATCATGTGACACTGAAGACTGGAGTAATGATGCTGAAAATTCAGCTTTGATCACAGAAATAAATAAAACTTTGAAATATATTAAAATAGAACACAGTTATTTTAAATTGTAATAATATTACTGTAAAATCTTACCAACTCCAAACTTTTGTTTGTATAGAACTTTAAAAAATAATATATAAAAAAAAGAACTTAAAAATATATATACATTGATGAGATGCTTATGCACCACTATTCCAGATACTCAAGAGATACTTGTATGATCTTACATAGGCGATACTCAGAATGAATTTTCCTCTGGTGTCCAGCGAGTGCTCCTTTTTCCCACTTTCCACGCCGAAGATGTTGACCTTCCCTAGATGGCTGCCGGTGGCGATGTATTTGGAGTCAGGAGAAAAAGCGACCGTCCAGGCATCAACTGCAAACAGTATACGAAAGAGTTCCGTGTTATTTCAGTATATTTAAATATTATTATATTTTCTGATAATATTTAGTTTTTGCTATTTTATGTTTTCATTAATTTTTTTAACTAAGCTTTAGCATTTTTTTTCTGTTAGACATGTGTATTTTTTTTTAAAAGGATTATCGGTATCGGCCAAAATTTTCATATCGGTGCATCCCTAATGTCTAGTCTACAAAGTTTTTCTATTATCAGGTTTCAATGTATTTAGTTTTAGTTATTTTAGTACTTTAACTTGTAGTTATGTGTTTTGTATTTCACTTAACTTCAAGTAATAGTGTGTGATATGGTTTTACTTTTAATTTCAGTGAACAATAATAACCCTGCATCAGACTCGCAAACAAACGATAGATTAATAGACAAACAAATAAGCAAGCAAGCAGCTCACCGGGGCCTGCGTCCATGGACTTGATCTGTTTGCCCGTCTCCAGATCCCAGAGCCGAATGTGAGCGTCTAGAGAGCTGGAGGCGGCGATCGCTCCGTTCTGACTGATGTCCACCGACACCACACCCAGCTGGTGACCCTCCAGAGTCCACTGCAGCTCCAGCTTCTCATCCGACCTGCGAGCCATCAGCACAAGTGGCGTATGTTCAGACACAAACACAATCAATAATTGTATTGCACTTCATTCATTGATTTACCATTTCCACACTTTCACCAGGTCGTCCAAAGAGCCGGTCACAATGGTTTCTGACCCGTCCTTCTCGCTGCGACCCCATGCTGCGGTCCAGATGGCGTCTTCATGAGCTGCAAAAACAGAGATGTATTGGCTGTGCCCAAATATGCTGCCTACATAGACAGCTCACTCGATTTTGGGCTCTAAATCAGAACAGATGACTAAGTGTGTGTGTGTGTGTGTGGACTCACCATGCTCCTGCTTGAATAGTATACTGTACTAAAATTAGAACAATGAACATGTTTATATCACACTCAGTCATTATTCTGATCACCATATATACAGTAAGACAGAAAACATGCAAGAGTTTGTTCATATTAGAGCTGAACTTACCTGTGTGCTCATAGTCTCCGTATCAAAATCTGTTTGTAATGGAAACGAGCTCCTTTGTGTTTCTAAGAGCGCGTGTGAGCTGGATTAGGAGTTATTCTGATGAGTTTATAAACTCACTTCATGCAAAACTGCTAGCGTAGCTTAGCTTCTGACTAAATAAACTGCCTCTGTAAGGCTTCGACGGCCTTCGACGCGTCCGGAAGAGGTTTTAACGCGTTCGCAGTGAAATCAGCTAATCCTTAAGATTTGTTACATACATGCGATAAAGAATCAAAGCGCTTTGTTAACTATAATAAACACCCGCACTGATGCTGCCTAGAGAGCCGCCATGACACCTGCGCGCAAAGTACCATGGGAAAGATCGCCTGACTCCGCCCTCCCTGTACTGGCTTTCAAAAAGTGCATGTTACAATTATCAAAGCATTGTTACAAACGACAGATGCCATTGATAGTAATCAAATAGTAGTAGTAGTATAATAATAATACATTTTATTATAAATAAATTAAAAATGGCAAGTATAATCAATTAAAAAAGAATTGAAATAAAAAACAAATTCAAATATAATAATACATTTTTAAATACATAAATAAAAACGAAATAAATGCTAACTACAATAAATCTCCATAATATTATGAATAATCAGTACAGTGATAGTAATCGTACCAGTATTTAAAAAAACAAACAAAGCAAAATGAGGGATAATAATATAATACATGTATTTGTTATTTATTAAATAAATAAACAAACAATATTATCGAAGCATCCATACAAATAACAGGTACTAGTGATAGTAATGAAATAACAGTACCAATAAAAACACATAAATGATCATATAATAATAAATAATGTATTTAGAAATAAATAAAAATGTATAATAAATGTAAAATAAATATTTTAAATAAAACAAATACACAAAAATAGAATAATAATATATCTTTATTAAATGGATGGATGGATAGATAGACAGATAGTTAATAAATCATTAATAAAAAATAACAGGTGCCAATGATAATAATAGTCTATAGCAGTGGTTCCCAACCCTGGTCCTGGAGGCCCCCCAACACTGCACATTTTGCATGTCTCCTTTCTCTGACACACCAATTTCAGGTCTTGGAGCAGGGCTGCCCAAACTCGGTCCTGGAGGGCCGGTGTCCTGCAGAGTTTAGCTCCAACTTGCCTCAACACACCTGCCTTTAAGTTTCTAGTATGCCTATAAGAGCTTGATTAGCTGCTTCAGGTGTGTTTAATTGGGGTTGGAGCTAAACTCTGCAGGACACCGGCCCTCCAGGACCGAGTTTGGACAGCCCTGTCTTGGAGTCTCTACTAATGAGCTGATGATCTGAATCAGGTGTGTTTCATTAAGGAGACATGCAAAACATGCAGTGTTGGGGTGCCTCAAGGACCAGGGTTGGTAACCACTGGTCTATAGTACCAGTATAATAAATAAAAAAATCTAAACACAATACAATATTGTTAAAGCATGAATACAAATAACAGGTAGCACTGATAGTAATAAACTAATACTATCAATATTTAAAATTAAAATAAATATAATAATAAACATGAAATGTATTAATCATTTACAAAATTAAATACATTCTAACTATAATACATTTAAATATTAAAACGAAAACAAAATAATAACAATTATTTAGCTTGTTTTATTGGCATGGCTTGATTTATTGGATTGACCTTTTTTATTGCTTTGTATTCGGTGGTTATTGTCAGAGTTTCTAAAATAAGATATTTTAAAATGGATATTTGTTCTATTTTTATGCCAACTTAAAAATAATTCCTATCTGCTGCTACAGTGTTGAGGCACTTGAAGTGAGTCAGAACAGAAAAGCAGAAGACAATTAAACACAGACTAAATCCATGTCAGATGAGATTTCTCTCCATACTGCAGCATTTGATTACAGAAAAGTCCAATCAAAGACCTCTCCTCTGTGTTTGAGAGTCGGACAGAAGGAAGTCCATATGCTTTGTGGGATTTTAGTCCTTTTATGTCTTGAGCAGTGAGTTTCTCAGCTGATGCCCTTTGAGGTGCAATGTGCCTCGCAGAGGGAATTCAGCATCGACTGACCTAGATCTGACAACGCCAGCGAGCGAGCGAGAGAGAGAGGGGGGAAGAATGTGCTGCTTTATGGTTTAGATGAATGAAATATGGTCTATTTTATGGCTCTTAACAAGACAGCAGCACTTGACAAAAATGACTTTAACCCATGATGTTCAGAAATATTACTGATTTAAATGGGTAGCAAAAAGAAGCTGATTGTATATAGTCACATTCCAGCATGACAAAAAGTACCCGGCCCCCTTACAAAAGAGTACTGTATACAGTACAGTGATAGTATCAGACGGTGCTATATCATGTTACTGCTGGATTACCATATTCATATACTATGTTATATACATGCCTTAAGTTTACAATAAAATCGTTATAGATTCTGACTGGTCAATTGCAGCATTCAGATATTCATGTCATCCATGAAGCTGTATATGGAACACTCTCATGGCAATTCGTAAGTAGCCTATTTTATGTTTTGGCAAAATGGTTAATTCACATGGATTTGTATCATACGGTGGCCGAGAAGTGCTAAACAAATCACAATTCTGAAAACAAAATAACAAATTACAAAAAACATTATAACAAGTCAGAAAACACAACGACAAATCCGAAAACAAATTAACAAGTCAGAAAACACAACGACAATTCAGACAAACCGGAAGAGGTAGGTATAGTTTGAGACAGTGCCATTGGTTTGGGATTACTCACCACTGACTGGACGAGACATCTGTCAATCAACATATACAGGAAGAACCAGCCGAAGAACAGCAGAGTCGTGGTAGAACGTTCGGAGATGGTATTAAAGTAGCTCAGTTTAAATGTTTTGTATGAATTGCCCTTACTATGGAATAAAAAAAACTATACCTACCTCTTCCGGTTTGTCTGAATTGTCATTGTGTTTTCTGACTTGTTAATTTGTTTTCAGATTTGTCTTGTGTTTTCTGACTTGTTATAATGTTTTCTGAATTGTTGTTGTGCTTTCTGAATTGTTATTTTGTTTTGTAGACTTGCATTTGCGTTTGTAATTTGTTCTTTTGTTTTCAGAATTGTGATTTGTTCTGCACCTCTCTGCCACCGTACTAATGCTGTATACGGTTAAAAAAAGTTTCAAATGTAGTGACAAACCATTTCTATGTAAACCGACTCTTAGGTTGGAACCAATTTAAGGGATTTTCTTGCTATCCGAATTTGCTGCTGGATCCGATTTCTAAAGATCATAACACAGATGTGCACCTGGCAATATGAAGTGCCTCAAGCATACCAAACTTATTTTTTGCCCATGTTTGCCATTCCAGAAAAATAATAGCCTTCTTATGTCCAGCACAGCTAAATCTGTTTACAGTATAGGTTTGGATCTAAACATCTGTTCATGTAGGAGACACAAAAGAGAGAAAGGTGGAGACATGTCAGAAGAGCCCAACCCCCTATGGAATGCAGAAGTTATGCAACACCTCTATGTACAGTAGCAGTTCTCATTGCTAGACCTCCAGGTCACAAGCAATGCTTAAGTACTTGGTTCCAGCTGACTTCATGGGGATTAGGGAACATTCCTTACTAATCTGATCACTTAAACCCACAAAATCTCCTTTAAAATGTTGCAGGACCTTTAGACTTGATTTTGATCTTGAGTTTTAAAATTGCAAATTTTCCTTGTCAACCATCAACAGTAGCTAGCTAGAGTTTTCATACTGGCTAAAAAAGATAAAGATGTGTTGAAAGTGACGACATCTGTAAGAATTGGTTAAAATGACAAACCACTCTCTAAAGTTTTGACATTTATGCCACCATTTTTCATTTATTGCCCCCTTTTGTTCGCAGAATAGCATTTATTTTATAGTTTTATGTAAATCGTTATACTGTATGTGTTTTTAAATAAAAATATATGAAATTTATTTTTTTCTCTTTTTTTTTATGAACACATGAGGAAAATACATGAATATATAAATATATACACAAAGTAAGACACTGAAATGTACAAATAGGACTAAAATTTGTATATGCAATTTAAAATGCAGTATTGTTTATGGATTTATAGCTATCTTGGTGTTTCAAATTAATTATAATAACAGTTTGATTTCCAGATATTATTGTTTTGGTTTTGTAAAGAAAATATAACATTTGATGACAAATAAATTATACGTGTGAAAAAATAGAATAAATATTTAAGTATTTTAAAATATTTAAAAGGATTTATTTCAAAAGCTCTTATATTTATTTTACTTAAATTATAATTATGTATATTTAAGAATATGCACAATATAAAATTACAATTTAAATTCATATATATATATATATACAGTGGGTATGGAAAGTATTCAGACCCCCTTAAATTTTTCACTCTTTGTTATATTGCAGCCATTTGCTAAAATCATTTAAGTTAATTTTTTTCCTCATTAATGTACACACAGCACCCCATATTGACAGAAAAACACAGAATTGTTGACATTTTTGCAGATTTATTAAAAAAGAAAAACTGAAATATCACATGGTCCTAAATATTCAGACCCTTTGCT
>NW_015505886.1:1238198-1258890 GCF_001515645.1 Sinocyclocheilus grahami | reverse complement strand
TCAGACAAACCGGAAGAGGTAGGTATAGTTTGAGACAGTGCCATTGGTTTGGGATTACTCACCACTGACTGGACGAGACATCTGTCAATCAACATATACAGGAAGAACCAGCCGAAGAACAGCAGAGTCGTGGTAGAACGTTCGGAGATGGTATTAAAGTAGCTCAGTTTAAATGTTTTGTATGAATTGCCCTTACTATGGAATAAAAAAAACTATACCTACCTCTTCCGGTTTGTCTGAATTGTCATTGTGTTTTCTGACTTGTTAATTTGTTTTCAGATTTGTCTTGTGTTTTCTGACTTGTTATAATGTTTTCTGAATTGTTGTTGTGCTTTCTGAATTGTTATTTTGTTTTGTAGACTTGCATTTGCGTTTGTAATTTGTTATTTTGTTTTCAGAATTGTGATTTGTTCTGCACCTCTCGGCCACCGTAGTATCATATGTTTTCATACAAATCATCAGTGTTGGGGGTAGTAACACATTACAAGTAATGCGAGTTACGTAATCAGATTACTTTTCCAAGTAACTAGTAAAGTCATGCATTACTTTTAAATTGACAAGAAAATATCTGAATGACTTTTTCAAATAAGTAACGAAAGTTACTTTGTATTCCAATTTATTAACGGACAGCTGTCCCCATGTTGAGAGAAACTGGGAGTACAGTAAGTACAGAAGCACTTCCATCAGCCTGAGATTTATTCAGGTCACTTTTGGTGTGAAAAGCCTTTACAGTTGCCAAAAATATAACTATGGGTTTTTTGTTATTAAAAAACAAATAAGCAAGCCCAGCCCAGGCAACAAAAAGTAACGCAAAAGTACACAATTAGTTACTTTTTTATGGAGTAACGCAATATTGTAATGCATTACTTTTAAAACGATCTTTCCCCAACACTGTAAATTCATACGCAATTGCAACCTTAAAAAATTGTTGCGTTTTCTCATGTAATTTGGTCCACTCGTTGTGACTATGAAACTTTCATGTCTCTCATATCACATTGCGAACTTGTGCTCGTTTCATAGAAACGGAAAAATGGTACCATTAATTTGCATGAATTTGTACATTCTCATTTGTATGTTTTGTGCCCACTGACGGTTAGGCGTGGGGTTGGGAGTAGATCTTCATGCTTGTGTTTTTTTCCAATAAAAATCTCACATTTCCGTACAAATCCCATTGTACAAATTTATGAGAAATCACCTTGTGAAATAGTTGCGTTTTTTCATTAAAATCACATTTGTTCAGTCCGCTCATTCTGACTGAAACTGGCACTACTTTCAGGTCACTTGTGTTGCCTTACAGACTATAATTTCATAAAAATGTAACTGCTGCCACTAATTCGTATAAATTTGTACAATCTCGTTCGTACATTTTCGCACGATCTGCTTATGCCACAACAAGAGTTAGCTTAAGGCATGGAGTTGGGGGTGGATCTTCATACTTGGGTGTTTTTTTTTCTTCTCAAAAGCATACATTTCAACAATTGGGTTTGTATATCAGTCCGCGTGTTCTGACTGCTCTCATTTCATAAAAACGTAACTGGCAGCCCTATTTTTTTTATTTTTGTACGATTGACTTGTGCCCCACTGACGGTCAGCTTTAGGTGTGGGGTGTTAGGGGTGCATTTTCATACTTACTTTCTTTTAATCTTACATCTCAATACAAATTTCGTCGTACAAATTCATACACAATCGGCACTTTGTAAAACAGTTGCAGTTTCTCATGAATTTGGGTTTGTGTATCAATCCGCTCATCCTTTCTGAAACCGGCACTACTTTCATGTGTCTTGTTTCATAAAAATGCAACTGCTGCCATCTAGCCTCTCGGTTACTGTTTTTAGTGAAACCAACCCTAGAGCACTTCAGTATTAATACTACTGTAATATTAGTGTTCGTTGCTAAGAAGATTGTTTTTGAGGGATCTTAATGGACTATTATTCTTAGTGGAGGCTTTAAGATAACTGGCTACTAAATTATATTTTATAACCATGTTTTTTTATTTATTTGGTGAGTAGATTAGTAATATGTGAGAATTAATATGTGTGTAAAATGTACAGTTAATAGCAAAATAAACATCTTGCATATCGACTGGCATTTGAGTCACATGTAGTTGTTTTTGAGGGCACCAAAACCCAGAATAATTTCTCAAATATTAGGCATATTTGACGTCAACCACAAAACATTTTAGTTAAAATAAAATGAATTGTTTTACTTTAGAGTACCATTAAGTCCTCAAACTCAATCATCTGTCTTACATTTGCATGATGGGTTTAATGTGGGTCTGTGTGCGTTTTCCTTCTTTTCTCTCCGCTTTTAATTGCTTTTGGCTCATCTTGTGCTTTAACTCAGTAAAGACACTCAACTAAATTCAGGGTTTAGCTGTAATTAGTGCTTAATTTGATCATGTTTTTGTGCTCGTGCAAACCAGTCCATTTTCTCAGCAAAACAGCTCTTCATTTTCCCTCGTTCGGTTTCTCAGAATGAAACGAGATGAAGAAGCTGTTTGTCTTAAGATGCATTGTACTAAGAAACCCTTTAATGTGCCTTCTGGAAACCAGTTAGCGTTTAAGAGGTTGTGGAGTTCATTTGTGTATATCTTCAAGAAGAAAAGCTCAGTGTGTGGCGTCAGTACAGCCTCTCGAAGCTTCTCAGACTGCATCTGAAAAATGACTGCTCCTGGTTTCTCATGGCTTAATACGCTGAAATAAACGTCACCAGAGGGAGAAATGACTACGGCCACTGGAGTGTTTGTCTCTGGGAACTGCGTTTTCAGTCAAGCACTTTTGAGGGCAGGAAACTTTAGAATTGAAATATAAAGACCTTCATGCTAGACAAAGCACAACGCTTGTGTCCAAACCTAATTAAGACCTTATACAGAAAGTATTTTGTCATCATGAAGGACTGTAGCAGTGCTTTAGTCTGGCAAACATAATGAGACGCACCACGGCGTCCGAGAATCGGTTTAAATTTGCTGTTCTGTAAGATGCTTTCTGACTTACTTGGTTCTGATTGGTCAATTTACAGCACTCTGTGGTCAAAAATGTGACCGTTGAGCTAGTTTAATGTCTCTCCCTTCACTCCATGCTCTCGTTCTTCCCATATAATAAATTATTTCAATTTGAGTTAATATTTTGTGTGTGCACTTGTACTTAAGTATCTATGAAATTAAAAGGATTTAAGTGTAATGTATGTACTTTTTCTAATATAAAATGTATGTTTATGTTTGGGCAGGTTCATTAATATATTCATATGGTCAATAATATTAATAAAACACGCCCCCTTTTTATTTTTTTCATACATTTTGGAATATGCTGAGATTTTTGCAAATTTGTAAGTATATATATATATATATATATATATATATATATATAAATGTATTATAATTTGCTACTAAATATCTCAAATAAAACAAAGATTTTAACATTGCAAATAAGTGACTTCATCTTTTTCCAGTAAAATACCTAAAAATGTCTGAAGTATCGACAGACCTTTTCTTTCATATTATGATGTACATGAGTGAAACAGATTATGAAAATAATTTAATTTAAATAATAATGATGATAATAAAATAAATCAAATGTAGAGTGGGACTATATTTACATCCATTGTTTGTTGATTGGTTGGAGTGATCACTGGAATTTATCTAGTTATGACAATTTGATTAAAAAGATAAAAAAATGAAACATGCACAGATTAATTCATAATATAATCAATCATATGCATTAAGGAAATAGATAGGATGAATTCCCACTTCATGCCAACTTTAAATTCAGTGCACTGGCAGAATGTTATATTTTTCTTAGTAAATAAACCTGCCAATGCATCAAGGAAAATCCACCCATACTAAAGATACATCTCTAAAAAGGTCTTTATTTATTAACCAAAATTGCTTCTTGAAAAAATTTATCTTCTTTAAAGAATTTTTACCCCCCCCAGATTTTTGCAGTGAGGTCACAAAGACCTCTTTTTTTATCCAGACGGATTGATACGAATCTGAAAGTTGCATTGCAGCCGGGCAATCTTGTGCTTTTCACAAGCACTTTCAGTCTGGTAACACATCACCTGTGCTGCATGCTTCTGCACAAACACACGTGTTAAAATCACAGCTTGAGTGTGTGTCATGGATCTCCGGACACATTATGGCAGGAATACAGCGATGCATCCCGTATGGAAACCACAGACACACCCACAATGGTGAGGAAGAAACATTAGTGGATGGTTTTGTGGCTGATGCTGGAACAGGTTGTTTGATGCAGCAGTCTCAACGCAGCACTGACAGTGGGCAGGCGGGGGAGAGACAGAGACAGACAGAGAGAGAGAGAGAGAGAGAGAGACAGAGAGACGGTTGAGGCAAGAGGGGAGGGACGGGGTGAGTGAGAACATAAGACAGAAAGGCAACGGATGATCACAAAGAGAGTAGAAAAGAAGAACAAGAGTAGCGAGAGACCAGAGGAGAAGAGAGAAAGAAAGAGACAGAGCAGGACAATCCGAAGCTCAAAATGCCTCCCAACTTCACCGGCACCTGGAAAATGAAGAGCAGTGAGAATTTCGATGAACTTCTGAAAGCTCTCGGTAATATTTCATTTCATCTGTTCAGCTGAGCTTCAGGTAGTCATGTTAGAACATCTCAAGAGATGTTTGAGACTAGATTCGGCTCTCCGGGAAGATGTTATCGTACGGTAGAATGCGAGAGGGCTGATTATTCACATTTATCACGATGGGCAATGTGGTTAAAGTTAACTGAGGTCTTTGTGTTTGATACATTCACTTCAGCGATTTGTTTAACTGTAAGACAGCAGAGTCATTTGAAAGAAACATCCGAGTGGAATCAGACAGCCTGGAGCAAAACCCTGGGTGTGACAGTGACAATTCTGACATTTATGCATTTGGGCAGATGTTTTAGGGATTGCCTTATATCTATATGCATGTTCCCTTGCAACAAACCCATTATGGTGGTAACAGTTGAGCTGAGGAACAATTTTTTTCTTTTTCAAAGCAGGACATTTAATGTTGAGCTTAGTTCATTAGGTATCAACTTTGTCTCAAACAATGTAACAATTTTCTATTTTAGTTTTTTATAATTAATATTATATTATATATTCATATTTTTAATTAGCTGTTATTTTTATATTTTCAGTTTTCATTTTAATTTTAGTTGAAGTTTTACTAATTCTGCCATGAGCTTTTGTCATTTTAGTAGTTTTTTAAAATTTTTTATTCATATTTAAACATTTCTGTTTTTCTTTTGCAAATAATAAATTGCTTTTAAATAATTATTTAAAATTATTATTAAATATAAAAAAACTAAAAATATATTTTTCTAAATATTTAAATATTTCTATTTAGCTTTATTTTTATTTCTTTTTTTGTGTCATTTTAGTACTTCAACTTGTTTAATTCAGTTAGTCACCAAGGCAACATTTTCATTTTTGTTTAAATGTTTATAATTAATTATATAGAAATATTTTTTAAGTAGTTTAATTTTAGGTGATTGTCAAGATCTCTAGCTGGAGTGCCCACGAGCTCCGCTAGAGGCCACCCCATCCTATACAAGTTTACCACATTAACCACACCATAATGCTGCGTTAACGCCATATCGTAATTAAAGTAAGTTCAAGTACTCGGAGCTTTTCATCCTCGGACTCGGAATTATGCTTTTCTATGGCAACACTATTAACGCCTAAACAGAGTGGTACAGCGCTCACGTGGTACAAGTCGTAGCTCTCAGAAAACTCCCAGTTCACAAGTTGTAATTACGAGTTCTTTGGGGTCATGAACGCTTTTTACAAGTTGGAATCTCGTAATTACGGGAATTCTGATATGGCGTAAACGCACCTTAAGAATGGCACACACACACTTTCACATCGCTGGTGATTGAATGTTTAGCCCTTCCGTGTTTCCTAGTTTCCTAGATTTTGCCTTTCTCATGTTTTGATCCTTAAACTGTTACCTTTTTTTTATTTATTGCTGCCTGCCCTGACCTTTGCCTGTCTTGTGGATCACTCTTTTACCTGTGCCTCGGATGTTATTGTTTGCTGGTGTTTGACCCTGCCTGTTCTGACTACGATCAATGGAAAAAGGCCTTGTTTTTGGATCCCCAACTTCATCATCACGACTCCCTTCATTACATTAATAACAACACTGTCCCAAAACGTAGTCACAAATATCTAAATTATTCACATACAATAAAAGTATAGAGAAAAACTTAAAAATGGGAAAAATGTCTAGGTTTTTTTTTAAGAAAAAGATCTCCATTTTGTCCCTATAAGACCAAATGCAGATATTAAAATTATTTCATTTCGAGTTTTTCTTAATGGACAGGTTAAAAATTGGCTTTACACTATTTTGTGAGATTATGATTTTGCATGATTCAAAGGAGCTGCATAAGAGTGTTTTTTGATTGCAAACTGATGTTAATGTGTCAAATTCTGACTAATGTTGCTGGTTTTAAACCACAAATGCTGAATCTTTCTGAGGTGGATACCAGGATGAAGTGAGGAACATCCAGAATGAGAGAGAAATTATGAACTCGCTCACCCGCTCAAGTCTTTCTGTAAAAACCATGCTACGGTGGTCCAAACCAGAGCAAAAACTCTTCAAACACTCCCAGAATTCCTCAGATTCATCCTGAGGGATCCTCCAGCATTTGTGGAGTTTTGCATGGCAGAGAATTGAAACAAAGTCTTCTGTGGACATTATAATTGAAGAGAACGGCAAGCCTGGAATTATATAAAATTAGAATCAAGGCTAAAACAACAGTCCAGGATAGCAGAATGTTTTCTTAGTATTTCCGCTTGTGAAAACTTTTTCTCATTCCTTCCAACTTCACAATTTTGCATATTTCACAAAATGCACTAGAAGTATGTACTTCACCGATGATGGGAAAGTACATTTTGTACATCTAAGACGGTGTGTTAGACACACTAATACCAGCTAGTCGACAACACAGTAGAGATGTTTTCTAATTAGAAAACATGTTAAAACATGTTAAATCATTTTAAACTATTACAAAATGTGCTCTTTTGTGGGACAAGTAGTTCATTTATTCCCTTGGAGTAAACTTGTACCCTTCTTGCTTTTTCGAATACTTTTTTTTTTTTGTTGCTTAAAATTCAATGTTGTAATGTTGTGATTTATTTCAGAGCTGCTTGGTTTGGTTCATAGCTTTAAAGTATTTAAGAATTTTTTTAAAAATGACATGTGGAGAACATTTATTGTGTAAAACACACTTCCGAGAAAAATTTGGAGCTTAGCGGGTACCTGTAACAAAACTCTTGTTAATGAAAACCGCTGTTTTTCTACTAATTTCCCCAGACATCATGGACTCTGATTTCAGAAGACACTCCCACAAACACGTTTATGTAGATTTACATTAGTTCAGCTCACATCCATCAGGACAAATTAGCCACTAATGTGAGCATCAATTTCCTCAGCACGAGTTTGTCCATCTACTCTAATGTCCCTTCAGATGAATCTTAATCTCTCCATATCGTCTGATAATCGGGTCTTCACATGTTTTGCAGACGTGCCGTTTTTTGTTGTCCAATTCCACCCTGTAACCTGAGCAGATCTAGCGATCCTTCCATTCACGTTCAACAAAAGCCATTCTACACAGTAAAATCTAGAAACCGAGAAGTGAAACCCTTATATTTTATTTCACTGACCTTAACAGTGTCATCTCACCAAGGCAAAATGATGGCGTCATCAAACTGTGAGAAACCTAAACCAGGTTTCAGACTGCAAAGCCCAGCAGAGAGCGAGTTTTAACAACTATGGGGTGTTTTTGTACATGAAAACCCAAAAATGAGACAAGGACAGGAGGGTCACTAGTTGCAAATACACTCTTAAAAATAAAGGTTTCAGAAGGGGTTTTTGCAGTGATGCCATAGAAGAACCATTTTTGGTTTTCCAAAGAACCTTCCAGTGAACTGTTCTTAAAAGATCCGTTTATTTCTTAGTGGGAAGTACAAAAATTACTGAGAGGAGGTGCAACCAAAAATCAAAAAGCCATATCAACTGAAAAAGGTGCAGCACTCACTCTTTAAGGGGTGAAAACTTTATTGATTAAAATGATGTTTCGGCCGTTATCAAGGCCTTCATCAGATATCAAGAACAGCAATACCAAACCATGCTTTAAACATTCTTGTAATCAGCAACAGGTGTGTCACTCTGCCAATTAGGGGAGTGGCTTCTTAGTGGGAAGACAATCTATACTCTTAAAAATAAAAGTTCTTTATTGGCATTGATAGTTCTAAGAAGAACTTTTAAGATCCATGGATATTTATAGTGGGGTGTTTTTGTACATGAAAACCCAAAAATGAGACAAGGACAGGAGGGTCACTAGTTGCAAATACACTCTTAAAAATAAAGGTTTCAGAAGGGGTTTTTGCAGTGATGCCATAGAAGAACCATTTTTGGTTTTCCAAAGAACCTTCCAGTGAACTGTTCTTAAAAGATCCGTTTATTTCTTAGTGGGAAGTACAAAAATTACTGAGAGGAGGTGCAACCAAAAATCAAAAAGCCATATCAACTGAAAAAGGTGCAGCACTCACTCTTTAAGGGGTGAAAACTTTATTGATTAAAATGATGTTTCGGCCGTTATCAAGGCCTTCATCAGATATCAAGAACAGCAATACCAAACCATGCTTTAAACATTCTTGTAATCAGCAACAGGTGTGTCACTCTGCCAATTAGGGGAGTGGCTTCTTAGTGGGAAGACAATCTATACTCTTAAAAATAAAAGTTCTTTATTGGCATTGATAGTTCTAAGAAGAACTTTTAAGATCCATGGATATTTATAGTATTTATAGTGGAATTTAAAGGTATTTATAGTGGAAAAAGGTTCTTCCAATTATTAAAATGTTCTTCACACTATAAAAATGGTTCTTTTAAGAACTGTTCACTGAAGGTTCTTTTGGGAACTCAAAGTGGTTCTTCAATGGCATCGCTGTGAAAACCTCATTTGGAACCTTTATTTTTAAGAGTGTAAAGAACTTTTTTCCACTATAAAGAACCTTTTGTGGAATGGAAAGTTTCCATGGATGTTACAGGTTCTTCATGAGAAAGCTCACGGATTTCATCAAAAATATCGTAATTTGTGTCCCGAAGATGAACGAAGGTCTTATGGGTTTGGAACGACATGAAGGCGAGTAATTAATGACACAATTTTCATTTTTGGTGAACTATCCTTTTAAGAGCGTCTCTCAATCATTAAGTGAATCATCAATCAAGTGAACAGCCTACTTGAATAACATCTTTGGACATTATAGGTGCGTGTATAATTGCCCGAAAATCTGTCTTTGTAGGCAACTCACTAGGTTTCGAGAAACAGCTACTATCTTAATTTGCTGGGACTTAATAAGGACATCTTATTGAATCAAACATTGTGGAATGATCAGAATTGTTGATTCCCAAGAAATGTAGTCTTTGAGAATCCTTTTTCATGGAACTGGCTTTGTTTTGAGACAGACAGAAAGACGTAGTGAAAGGAGTGAGATTTGACCTCATTTTGTTCTGGAACAGACAGCAATGGGAGGGGGGTTATTTGGGAGTCTAGCAGTGTCTGAGAGTCACGTAGATGCCCATCTCAAGCATTTTGTGAGAGGAGACATCATCAAGGGTGTGTCTTTCTGACCTACCTACACTTTTGGGAACAAAATATCTGAAAATGTCCCAAAAAGCTAGCTGATTGGGAAGAGCTGGACCATCGGCTTCTAAAGCATCGTGGATAAGTCCCACCATGAAAATGACAAAATAAATGTTCTTATTGACGCTGATGGTTCCATGAAGAACCTTTAAAATCCATGGAATCTTGCCGTCGCACACTATTTATATTGAAAAAAACATTCTTTATATTATTAAAATGTTCTTCAGATTAAGAAAAATTTTTTATTTTAAGAGCTGTTTACTGAAAGGTTCTTTGGGGAACCAAATAGTTTTTTTATGGCATCACTTTTAAAATCTCCTTTTTGGAACCTGCGAGTACAATAATCGAACAAAATAAGTCAGGATATAGAAAACATAATTAGTAAAATGTCAAACAATAGAAGTCAATGTCTCCATCATGACATAAAAACAAGTGTGTGTGTGTGTGTGTGTGTGTGTAAAATGGTAGTGCTGGGCACTTTATTACAGAGAGCATTACTCCCATATACCCCATCTGCACTGCAAACATTTGAAGTAACATGCCAAAACTGCAACGCACCCATTGCAAGCAACAAAGCTGTGTGCCGCGCACCTGCAATGTACAGCTTTCGTAATTATAATGTTCCTGCTGACATTTTTAGCTATAAAGTGACCAGAAGTCATTCATTTTTAGTGAGAGTTGGCAACAAGTGTGAAGCAACAAGCTTTTTGATTGAATTCTATATTAATGGCCCCAGTTACAAGAGTTGGAAAATGGGTCTCATACCCTACAGCCGTTCACATGCACATATTTTTCTGTAAAAAGTTTTTTCAGCAATGAGCATCGATAAGCTCACATTAAAATGCATTCAAAATGTATTAAGAACCAAATGAATAAAATTAAAAACTAAATAAAACCTCAAGGGCCATATTTACTATCAGCTTGCGTCAGGATTTACTAAAGATACTTGTTAGTGCTAAATAAAGATAATACACTAGTACTAGTGATAAAAAAGGCGTGGACAGTTATTTTTATGACTCTTATTGAATATGCATTTGTAGGAGTTTCCCTTTCGATCAGTAAATGAATGGGAGGAGAGTATTTAAATGAATCACGTGCAGTGTTGGGAGTAACGCGTTACAAAAGTAATGCATTACAGTAATGGATTACTTTTTGCTGTAACGCAGTAGTGTAAGGCATTACTAATCAATTTTCAGTAATATTTTACTCGGTACATGTTCAGTAATGCATGCGTTACAACACACTTTTAGCCCAAAATGTAATTGTTCAAAAAAAAAAACAGCAAGAATGCGAGACATTAACAAATCAAAAATGCAGCAAGTAGCATGCTAATAAGCAACTAGTTAAGAGACCCTAAAATAAAGTGTTACCTTAAGTTCTACTTCTGTAGTTATTTTGGTAGTTTGTATTTTGGTGAAAGTAACTCAAAAGTAATACAGGAGTTATGTAACGCATTACAATTCTGAGACAGTAATATTGTACGGTAAGGAATTACTTTTAAATAACAGTAACAAGTAATCTATAATGTATTACAGTTTGGAAGTAACTTGCACAACACTGATCACGTGACATGATTTACTAAGATTTGCGCTCGTCAATTCACTGGTATTTGTGGCATTATTTAACGCACAAAAAACATGTCTTAAATGAGGCAGTAATTTGCACTCAGAAATGGAATGCCCTCTCAAGTTAGAGTTCCAACACTGAATCTCGGAGGAATCGCAACAACTTCAGAATCCAATATGGCTGCTCAGTGCATCTTCAGAAGAGAAACAGTAGCAATATATTGTTTATTAGCACTTGTCGGTGTCTCCATAAACTCAGTGGTGCACACCTAATATCCAACCTTCAGCTATTTGTGGACATACGATGGCATTATCAGTGCAAAATACTGCTTTTTATGCGTTTTTAATAACTGGTATTTCTAAAAGTTCGCTGCTGTAGGGTAGGGTGACCATACGTGCCATTTTCCCAGGATTTGTTTTGGCTTTGTTTTCATGCTTGCTGAAGGTAATGATCAAAAAGTAGTTTGACCAATAACATGCAGGCATTGTACAAAATGGACCAATCATGGTGTGTGTGCGAAAGTGGGATCTACGGTCAAAGCGATGCAATTACGCGTACATAGGATGTGTGTTCGACTTAAAAGCAGCGCGACTCACATCGATCAGTGTATGACATCAAAGTACCTCGAGAGCATTTTGAAAGCATAAGGAACCGTCTGTATGGTATTTTGATGTCATACACCAATCGGTCTGCACACGCAAACAAAGCCAAAACCTAGATATTTTAGGCAATATAGAAATCCTGGCCAGGACGCATCCTGGGAAAATGGCATGTATGGTCACCCTACTGTAGGGTAACGAGAAGAATAACAATGTGCAGTAAATGGTCAAACTGTTTGCACTACAAACCAGTGTGTACTATATTAAAATAATATAGACACACCCATTTACAATATAATGCAGCAAAACCAGCTGTTTTGTACTGCTAAAAATAGCTGGAAGGAGATGACACAGGAAGCCAGACCCATAAAATGTACAAATGGCCGCGCCCACTCTTACGGAAAAATAAGGTGGATAGAACATACTTTTTAACGGTGGCAAAGTAATTACTTATTCAAAAGAATACCTTCAGACATGCCACTTCTGACACCGCTCAATATCTTCTTGGAATTGTCATTGTGAAGACACTTCTTACACACTATAAAATGAAAACCTCAAGAACGCAAGAACACATTTATGCACGTACACACCTGTTGCAAAACGCAGAGTTTGCGGCCGAACTTTTTCTGCGCACATAAATACGCACACTAAACGTAATAATGAATAAGTAATGTTCCAATATTTGTTTTGCTGTTGGCATTATTGTATAAAACAAGACATTTAAGCCCTTTATTTACCTCAGTTGTCCTGTTGTTATTGGGGGACAGAGACGTTAGCAGGCAGGGGACTGGAAGTAATCCAGCCATTCTTAGGGCCGGTTGCTATAGAGACAGACCGCTCACCTGCCACAGGGCAGAAGGCTGAGACTAAACGACCATCAGTGAGAGAGACGGAGGGAAAATGAGACCGCGAGAAAAGATGGGTGTCCATGGTTTTTGGGAGAATAGAGACTTTACTATTGTCATTTTCTTTCATTTCAACTTCTATGTTTTTATTATTAGTTTGTTTTTCTTCCTTTTTACTTTGTTACTTTATGGTTCAAACTCTCATTAGCTGCAGATGCTTTGACAATGCGAATGTACAGTCTTGGTATTTGTCATGCCAATAAAGCACATTAAACTGAGACAGAGAGAGGGATGATGGGATGTTTGAGATTTGTTTAGGATGAGGGTTTTAAGATTTAGTTGCCTGGCTGCACATACATTTACATTATGCATTTGGCAGATGCTTGTATCCAAAGCCACTTACAGTGCATTCAAAGTACATTTGATCATCATGTGCATTTCAATCAAACCCGTGGTGTTGCAAGCGCCATGCTGTTCCAGTTGAGCTAAATACACATTAAATTGCAAGAGGGTGAAAAATATGTCCCTTTTCCAGTTTCAGATACATGAATATCATCCTCACTGCATCCCAAAGTTATGTCAAACCACCATAAACAATGCTATTCAGATTAATGCTCCATCAATATGGGTTTTACTCTGTGTCCCGGTTAATGCACAGAGCTTAGATTGTAAACTAAGATGTGTGTGTCTGTGTCAGACTTTTTGTTAGTCTGAGCGAGACGAATGAGTGTGTCAGGACGCTGTACGCTGTCTCATTTTAAAGGGATTTTAGATCAAGCTGCATAAATTAGTTTAAAGACAGTGCCTGAGGCCAGAGAGAGAGAGAGAGAGAGAAAGACTGGCAGAGAGGGATATGAACAGAGTCTGATTGCTGGTGCTGTTTTGCTGCAGTTCTCTGACACTGTTCATTTATCTGGGCCCTCCACACAAATGAGCAAATTTACTGAGCTATCACAATGAGGACATACCATTGACTTCTGCCGTTTTAGATTTTATAGTTATAAATTGAATATATATTTCTATATTCATTAATAAAAAGAGACAACACCGTTATATAGCCTATAATATAATTATATTATATATTCAATAAAACGATACATTATATACAATATACTAAATTGAAAAAATGGTTTAGGATTTACTTTGAAAAAAATTCTATTATAAATACTAAAATAGTATTTCCTTGTAAAACCTACCCCAATAATCTTGATAATTTTTTTTACAGGGTATATTTATATTATAAATTTAAAATGTAATTTTTAATCCCCCCCCCCCAAAAAAAGAATTCAATTAACTCTATATACTTATGTATATAATAAGTATGCATATTACTCCAAAGTGACAAAAAGTGTCCTTGATTCATGAATGAATCGTTCTTTTGCGTCAAATCCATAAATTGGTTCATCTGATTCACAAACTCAGTCTGAACGATTAGTTCTGGTCTCTAAAAGTTTTCAAATCCAAATCACCGAGTCGATGAGTTGAATTTATGAACTTATGAATCATTTTACAGACATTACAGAGTTAAAATGTTATATTTTCAATACCCATATTTCCCGTACACATTCATAAGCGCAATCTTTGATCATATTCCAAAGTAGAAAATCATTTTAATGCAGCAAAATATAAATGATGAGAAACACAAACGATTCGTTCTTTTGTACATTTGTCACGACCCAGGAGCAATAGTAAATCATCCATGAACCGACCCATCACTAATTGATTTCCGAACAAATCATTCAGTTTTTGCATATATTATAAGTTAATTATCATATTTACATATACTAACAAATACATTTCGGTCTGCAGAGTTTGGCCATGTGGGAGACAGAGAATAAAATCTACTGCAAACAGACGCTGGTGGCTCAAGACGGACCCGTTACATACTGGAGTAGAGAGCTGCGTGGAGACGAACTGATCCTGGTGAGAGACACAAACACACCATATCATCGCCAAGACTTCTTACAAGACTTCTTCATTTAAATATCAACTTGGTTGTAAAGAAAAACGAAATCCTTACTGAACCACTTTGTTAACACACACAGCTTTTGTCTGCTATTTGGAGATTGTAAAGGAGAAGGTTCTGTTGTTCACTGGATGAATTTACAGCCTCTATGGCTGAACAGTGTTCATATGAGAGATCACGGTGATCATATTTTATGACTTCAGACACACTGTAAAAAATTTAACAGTAAAAGACTGTAAAAATGCTACAGTAAAAATCTGTTAATTGGTTAACAGTAAGTTTCCATAATATATTCGGTGAATAAATGTAATTACATTTAACGTAATTTTACAGTAAAATACTGTTAAAAATACGGTTTTTGGAAGTGAAAAATAAAAAGTCATTGTATAATTTACAGTGAAAAAACGTAAATTGACACTAATTCCCTGCATGACACTTCATAGTTTGTGTTTTTTTGTTGAAATAACATGTTTCTTGTTAAGTTCTGGCAACCATAGCTGCCGGTATTTTACCGTAAATGTCACAGATTTTTTTTTTTACAGTGCAGGAAATCTGTGTTTTTCTGTCAATATGGGGTGCTGTGTGTACATTAATGAGGAAAAAGAATTAACTTAAATGATTTTAGCAAATGGCTGCAATATAACAAAGAGTGAAAAAATTAAGGGGGTCTGAATACTTTCCGTACCCACTGTATATTTCTATATTCATTAATAAAAAGAGACAACACCGTTATATAGCCTATAATATAATTATATTATATATTCAATAAAACGATACATTATATACAATATACTAAATTGAAAAAATGGTTTAGGATTTACTTTGAAACAATTTCTATTATAAATACTAAAATAGTATTTCCTTGTAAAACCTACCCCAATAATCTTGATAATTTTTTTACAGGGTATATTTATATTATAAATTTAAAATGTAATTTTTAATCCCCCCCCCCAAAAAAAAAATTCAATTAACTCTATATACTTATGTATATAATAAGTATGCATATTACTCCAAAGTGACAAAAAGTGTCCTTGATTCATGAATGAATCGTTCTTTTGCGTCAAATCCATAAATTGGTTCATCTGATTCACAAACTCAGTCTGAACGATTAGTTCTGGTATCTAAAAGTTTTCAAATCCAAATCACCGAGTCGATGAGTTGAATTTATGAACTTATGAATCATTTTACAGACATTACAGAGTTAAAATGTTATATTTTCAATACACTTCGAACAGAAAATGTGACGAGATAGAATGATAGACCAAATGATAGAACAATCAATATAGATAGTATGATAGCTAGAACGACAGACAGACAGACAGATATAGATAGAACGACAGACAGAAAGACAGACAGATAAATGAATATAGAACGAAAGATAGAACGACAGACAGACAGACAGATAGCTAGAACAATGAATATAGAACGATAGAACGACAGACAGATAGATAGAACGGAAGATAGATAGATAGACAGACAGACAGATAGATAAAAAACTAACACTAGATTTTCTAATCTTTTTGTATTCTATTTTTCTTTTTATTTATTATACAAATAACAACAGCAAAAAGGCCTCTAACACTAGCTTGCTCTATTCTATCAGTTTTATTTATTTGATATATTTTTAAAAACCTTGCTACGTGTACAGCGTTAAGCTATCTGAGACTTGTTATAGCATTGCATATCATTGCTCTTTTGTTGATTTTGATTGCTTCCATTGTCCTCATTTGCAAGTCGCTTTGGATAAAAGCGTCTGTTAAATGACTAAATGTAAATGTAAAATAGAGACATGTTGAAAGTTATGGCAAAACTTCTGACTGCACACCGGTTCAGCTTGGTTTGTTGTGTGTGTGGGAGAGATGGAGCTGCTTCGGCCTGTGGCTGCAGTGAGATCAAAGCTGATGGATGAGGCAATACATCACTGCGCTGAGAAACACAGGATAGGACTCTCCTCGTCCTCCTCTCTGGTCTCGCTCTTCACAAACTGGGACGACAACACAAACCAGAGTCAAAGAGCGTGCTCAGAGTTTCAGACAGAGTGGCTGTGTGTGTGTGGCCCTCACATGAGAGAAACCCTCAGACTAAACTACCACAGACAGTTTATAGAGTGTAACTTCATGTGGTCAGATTTTGACAAAA
The DNA here is from genome assembly GCF_001515645.1 of Sinocyclocheilus grahami. Lineage (NCBI taxonomy): Eukaryota > Metazoa > Chordata > Actinopteri > Cypriniformes > Cyprinidae > Sinocyclocheilus > Sinocyclocheilus grahami. The sequence goes on along the minus strand of NW_015505886.1, from coordinate 1,242,135 downwards.
AGCCTGGCCTTCACTGCTGCTTATTCTGGCTAAGAACTGTCCACTTATTAAACACAGAGAGTGCACCTGACTGATATATGGACAACGAACCGCATTTGAACTTTCATTTTTACATGTTGTTTAGGGGTAGAGTTATCTGCAATAATTTATGCCACAAAAAAATTATTGAAATAGTAATAAATTTTTTTTTTTTAAATAAATAAAAAAAAAGTTGTTTGCAGAACAAATAAATTCATACAGGTTTGGACCAACATGAGGGTGAGTATATGACAGAATTTAAATTTTTGCCTAAACGATCCCGAACGCATTTCATTTACAATTTTTTGTATCCATCCGTTGAAACATTAAAGGGGTCATATGATGCGATTTCAAGTTGTGCATAGATAAGATCCCTGAAGTCGCGAAACCGCGGCTTGTGTACTGCATCATTACTGTGTCTGTTCCCCTTTCTGGCTTGAACTGATGGTAAAACTAATGACATAATTTACTGTCTACATTTATTTTGAAAGATGAAGCTCGCGATTATGGTAAGGGGCGTTACATTTCCGACGAGTGCTTGCGGTGTTCGGCCAATCACAATGCACTGGGTCAGCTGGCCAATCAGAGCAGACTGCGCTTGTTTGAGAGAGGCGGGGCATAGAGGACCTACAATAATGTACAGTATATGAAAAATAATGTGTTTTTTGAACATTAAAGCATGTCAACATATTGTGTTACACCAAATAATGATCTTTAAAACAGCATCATATGACCCCTTTAACAGCTACGAAAAACCTTTCCTGAGACTTTTGTTCTGACAACACACCAGCTCAGCCAATAAAAAAAACTGTGAACGTTCAGCTCAATTCCCGCTTTTAATATAAACGTCTCAGGAAGTCGCGATTCTATTGTTGCTTTGCCTTGGCTCAGCTCGAAGTTCTGAATCACTGTCACCAACAAACAAACCCCAAGACACGAACCACAAAACATCAAACGCCGCGGAACGATTAGTCTTCCTGCCACCGGGCTGCCAGGAGCTAAAAGCTGCTCTTTTTCAACACGCCTTTTCACAAAACCGAACAACACAACCTCCCAAACCGGCGGTTGCCAGGTCTTCCTCACAGCGCCCTGATTTCTGACCCGCTACACCGCAGAAGAATGCATTCGTCCACAATAAACCCACTCAGAAAGCCCGGGCCACCGCGCAAGTGTGCGCCATTATGTTAATTTGATGAGGGCTTTGGTTCCGACGCTCCTCTCTGCGCTGAAAGAGCTCATTGTTGGGAACGGTCAGCAGAAGGGGGCTTTGAGAAACACTGCGCGCTCTATTAGCTCGGATAGGGGTTCCCAGCAGCCCGCCAGATCTTCCGAGGGGCCCAAAACGAGGCCAGAGCCGCTGTGAACTGAAACAGTTAGAGCTCATCTGTTGTTTGAAGTGAATCTACGGGAGTTAATGAGAAGATTTTACGCGTTCATTTAGTGTTTGATGCTCCAGCTATGCAGAATGGATTTCTCCGCATCCAGATTAGCATATTATGCCTAAATAGCCTGCAAGATCAGGATTAGTGCATCGGGCTCACGGTTCGACTGGTTAGTAGTTGCCCCTGCTGATAGAGATTGTAACTACACCACATGGAAGAAACATATTAACAAAAAAATTGTGTAATGAACACCCTTGATGCGTCCCAAATCCCCAAATTTTTCCTGTAGCATTTTAAATTTTTTTACTTGCATTATCCACAATTCCTTATGAACATTTTTTAAAATAATAATAATAATATTAATATTAATATAAAAAGATGCAAATCATGCAATACCAAAGTTGCAATAGATGTTCATAAATGTATTAAAGTAAACGTTAAATTAATTTTAAGGTACTGAATTTTAAAACATTCAGTGTTATTTTGGCATTATTTATATGCTATTATATATTTTTTAAATGAGCTTTTATTTTTATTTAATTAAATTTATTTTATAATTTTGCTATGTGCTTTTGTTATTTATTCCCCTCCTCCCAAATATTTTGAATCTGCCATTTTGGGCGGAGCAGGTCTTAGCAAAATACAGCTAAAACACCCTAAAAAAAAAAGGTGTAGTTTACGATAATAATCACCCTGGATGCATCCAAATACAAACAACACGGAGGAGTCTGTGGCATCAAAACACAAAAGCAGAATTTTTTCTACAAAAGCAGCGGTGTTCAGTAGGACCCCACTGACTTCATTAAATGGACAAAAACACTTATACAGGTAAAATATACAGGTGCATCTAAAAAAAAATTAACAGGGATGCCCGAGCTTGAGAATACTGTCAAGCGAAGCTGATTCAAACACTTGGGAGAACTTCACAAGGAGTGGACTGAAGCTGAAGTCAGTGCATCAAGAGTCACCACGCTCAGACGTCTTCAGGAAAAGGGTTACCAAGCCACTTCTGAAACAGAAACAACGTCAGAAGCATCTTACCTGGACTAAGGAGATAAATAACTGGATTGTTGCCCAGTGGTCCAAAGTCCTCTTTTCAGATAAAAGTACATTTTGCATTTCATTTGCAAATCAAGGTCTGGAGTCTGGAGGAAGACTGGAGAGGCACAGAATCCAAGCTGCTTGAAGTCCAGTGTGAAGTTTCTGAAGTCAGAGATGATTTGGGTGCCGTGACGTCTGCTGGTGTCGGTCCATTGTGTTTGCTCAAGTCCAAAGTCAATGCAGCCGTCTACCAGGAGATTTTGGAGCACTTTATGCTTTCATCTGCTGACAAGCTTTATGGAGATGCTGATTTCATTTTCCAGCAGGACTTTAGCACCTGCCCACAGTGCCAAAACCACTTCCAAGTGCTTTGCTGACCAAGATGTTACTGTGCTTGATTGGCCAGCCAACATGCCTGACCTGAAGGCCATATGGAATCTATGGGATATTTTCAAGAAAGATGAAGAACAGTCGATCCAATAATCCAGACGAGCTGAAGGTTCAGCAGTGCCACAGGCTGATCGCTTCATGCCACACCTCACTGATGCTGGAGTTTGTGCTAAAGGAGCCCCGACCAAGTGTGCAGAAATGAACACACTTTAAAGAACTTGAACTTTTCTGTTTTGCAAATCCTTTTTTTGATTGATCTTAGGAAATATTGTAATATTTTGAGATACTGGATTTTTGACTTTCATGAGCTGCAAGCTCTAATCATCAAAATTAAACAAAAAAAAAACGTTTGAAATGTTTTACTTTACATGTAATGAATCTAGAATATATGAAAGTTTCACTTTTTGAAATAAGTTACATAAAAAATTTACTTTTTCACGATATTCAAATTTTTTGAGATGCACCTGCACTTAATCTTATTTTATGTTACATGTAAGACTGAAAGTCATATCGGTTTGGAATGGCATGAAGGGGAGTAAATCATCATTTTCATTTTTGGGTGAACTATTACTTTAACGACTTCCTGTTCCGCCAGAAAATTCAGCAAAGCAGACCAGACTTTATGACGATAAGTGGGCTCTGCATGACTAGAGTTTATTTGACAGTTAAATCAGATAATCAGCTTATAGAGACGCCAGATCAGACTAATGAAGGTTCCCTGAGGTGTGTGTCTCTCTCTCTCACACACACATACCTCAGACAGCGCAGTCTGTCTCTCTCACACACACACCTCAGACAGCGCAGTCTGTCTCTCTCACACACACACCTCAGACAGCGCAGTCTGTCTCTCTCACACACACACCTCAGACAGTGCAGTCTGTCTCTCTCACACACACACCTCAGACAGTGCAGTCTGTCTCTCTCACACACACACCTCAGACAGTGCAGTCTGTCTCTCTCACACACACACCTCAGACAGTGCAGTCTGTCTCTCTCACACACACACCTCAGACAGTGCAGTCTGTCTCTCTCACACACACACCTCAGACAGTGCAGTCTGTCTCTCTCACACACACACACCTCAGACAGCGCAGTCTGTCTCTCTC
>NW_015505886.1:1235909-1236742 GCF_001515645.1 Sinocyclocheilus grahami | reverse complement strand
TGCAGTCTTTCTCTCACACACACCCCTCAGACAGCGCAGTCTGTCTCTCTCTCTCTCTCGTTAGCTCTCTGCAGGAGACTCGCAGCACCTGTCAAGTCACAGACACACACAACAATCTGGGTCACTCTGACCGGGCTGAAGAAAAAGCACCATCCTTCACCTGTCCAAAACAATTCAGTCTAGTCACTAACATACACTCACGGATCACTCCAGTCCTGCGGAGTCAGCCAAGAAAACATACTCCGACTGGATGAATTATTTTGCACCTTTCACTTCCAAAGATGATTGTTTTGCTGTCTGTCTGACTATCTGATTATTAATTTTACCTCGCTAAACGTCTTTATGTAATAAACACGTATGCCAATTGTGATGTAAAATCATTATCTTATTGATATGAACGCTGATATAGGCTAGATGAATGGAATAGCTAACAGACAGCTTTCTTCAGGCATTGCAGACAAATGGTAATAGATTAAAAGAAAGTGTAAAAGTCTTGACTGAAAAGAAAGAGAAAGAACGTATTTGGAAGCCTACTTCATTTTTGCAGTATGTAGCATGTATGCTGTGGGCATTGTGCAAATATGTATACCTAGAATACATACATGACCAAAATCTACAGAATACAATACCTGCATACCACAACTTGATTTTACATTTCTATATCTGAACTAATATCAGTCACATGGATAATGACACCTCATTTTACATTACATTTTGCAAAATAATTTTATTTGTAATGCAAGATAATTGGACTAAAGTACATGCCATGTTTCCATACATGTGTTGTGTGTATATATATATATATATATATATATATATATATATATATATAT
>NW_015505886.1:1228053-1233935 GCF_001515645.1 Sinocyclocheilus grahami | reverse complement strand
TCTCTCACACACACCTCAGACAGCGCAGTCTGTCTCTCTCACACACACCTCAAGACAGTGCAGTCTGTCTCTCACACACACACCTCAGACAGCGCAGTCTGTCTCTCTCACACACACCTCAAGACAGTGCAGTCTGTCTCTCACACACACACCTCAGACAGCGCAGTCTGTCTCTCTCTCTCTCTCGTTAGCTCTCTGCAGGAGACTCGCAGCACCTGTCAAGTCACAGACACACACAACAATCTGGGTCACTCTGACCGGGCTGAAGAAAAAGCACCATCCTTCACCTGTCCAAAACAATTCAGTCTAGTCACTAACATACACTCACGGATCACTCCAGTCCTGCGGAGTCAGCCAAGAAAACATACTCCGACTGGATGAATTATTTTGCACCTTTCACTTCCAAAGATGATTGTTTTGCTGTCTGTCTGACTATCTGATTATTAATTTTACCTCGCTAAACGTCTTTATGTAATAAACACGTATGCCAATTGTGATGTAAAATCATTATCTTATTGATATGAACGCTGATATAGGCTAGATGAATGGAATAGCTAACAGACAGCTTTCTTCAGGCATTGCAGACAAATGGTAATAGATTAAAAGAAAGTGTAAAAGTCTTGACTGAAAAGAAAGAGAAAGAACGTATTTGGAAGCCTACTTCATTTTTGCAGTATGTAGCATGTATGCTGTGGGCATTGTGCAAATATGTATACCTAGAATACATACATGACCAAAATCTACAGAATACAATACCTGCATACCACAACTTGATTTTACATTTCTATATCTGAACTAATATCAGTCACATGGATAATGACACCTCATTTTACATTACATTTTGCAAAATAATTTTATTTGTAATGCAAGATAATTGGACTAAAGTACATGCCATGTTTCCATACATGTGTTGTGTGTATATATATATATATATATATATATATATATATATACACAAACAAGGACACAGAACCACCTTCCTCTATAGAGAAACTGAAACAGCAGAGCATCAAATCTAGGAGGTGCATTGCCTCCTGGTGGCCACATATGACAACTACACCCTGATCACCAACAAAACAATGCATTTCAGCAAATATCACATTTTTGCATAACATGAATAATTCAAAAACAAGCCAAATGTTTATGCTACAAATGTAATTTTTATTAATTTAAATAATATGCAAATAAAGGGTCTATAATGATCCACAGAAAAGACATGCTTTGTGACTCATTTTTAAAATGTGTATATATATTTAGATTTAGATTTGTCCAGCAGAAATCTATCCAGAGTGAAGACTGAAACCTCTGACAACGATAAAGAAGACCTTTACATTCATAAGAGTTGTGTCTGCATGTGTCAGAGGACACGGCTATAGGTCTATCCAAAATGGTCAGTGATAAAAGTGTACAGAAACGAGATCCATATTCAAACTTCAAAAATTAAAATGCTTTTTTTTTTTCTTATAAAAACTTCCATTGCAAAAACAAGAACCTGGATACATTTCTACTTTGCAAAATTAACATTTTTACTAATAAAAAAGAAAAAGAAAGGAAGGCAAAATAGAAGAGCAAAGGAAACACACAAAAGGAGAAAGAAAACAAACCCCAACCTTAATAATCGACTCCCTTTGGTAAAAACTGTAATAAACCACCCTGTCATCGTTTTCCATGTGGTTCCCGCTTTTTTCTTCCTAAACGCCACACTGAAGCACTAAACACAACACACATCTGGCATAAAAAAGGTCTGGTGATATTTACACTGTATTTACAAAACTGTTGAACTATGTGTGTGTGTGTGATTCACAGGTCATGTTCACTGTAAGCTGGTGTATGGAGCAGATATAAGTGTGTTTTCTGATTCATAACACGTCTTCACACAGGCCTTGGATTTTTATTGCTGTCGCATTTATATATTTTTTGCCTATATTTTTAAGTAAAAACTGAATATTTTCATTCTAATATTACAATGTTAAATTCGCACTTCAGATTTTTTGCTCTCTGAAATGTGGCAGAATAAATCTCTCAAAGTCACGTTAAAGTTAAGTGCACTTATCCCGAAACATTTTTGTTTTTTGTTTTCGTAAAACGTCTGATTCAGACTTTTCCGCCACTTTTTCTCGGATCTGCTGCCCGTTTTAACTATCAAAAACCAGCGAACACACTCGACTGGCGTTCAAGAGATGCGCGGAATCCGTTATATGTATCGGATCGGTGGGCTGGTCTACGGAAAGGGCTGTGCTGATTGGTCCGGGCTGGGTTTGACTGACAGGTCTTCAACCCCGTGTTTTTTTGGCACTGGGCGACCTGCGTTTTCTGCAGGAACAGCTTATAAAAAAAGGAAAACAAAAACACTTAAAAATCTCACGTTGTCGCTGAGCTCCGCCCCTTTCCGCTGATGTCACGGGCTCTTGTGGGAGCTGCCGTACTGGACCCTGTACTTATTAATGCGCTGGAAGTGAAGGATCTGGGGGTCACAGGTGGTGGAGCAGGGCACCAGTCCCTCCCGCCCTTCTCCCATGAGCCACCTGCTGGTTTGAGCAGCCATGTCTCTGGTCACGTGCTCCTTCACCCAGCGCTGAGTCCAGGCGTGAAAACGCTGGTGCAGACGTGTGCTCACTCGCTCGTGAGACTGAGAGAGAGAGAGAGAGAGAGAGAGAGAGAGAGAGAGAGAGAGAGATAGCGCGCCAGAGCGGTGAGTCGCTGTGCTGAGGGACGAGTAAGGACTTTTCGCATCAAGTACAAATTTGCAGCCACAATATTTTTAAAAATGCAAAAATTAGCTACAAGGTGAAACTTTCATTTTGTATTTATTAATTTATTTTTTTAATTCTGGAAGTAGCTTGGCAAAAACTCTCAAGTTTCAGATAGATGTCTATTTGTTGGTTGAGATCATTAAAAAAAAATCACATCGGCAACTAAAAGAAGAAAAATTTATATTGCGCATAAATTGAGACCATATGTAATTACATAATAATAATAAAATATAATACGGTCAATATAAATATTAAACCCTACTAATATACTATCCTATAAATACTATTAATATCCATATTAGCAACAATAATTATAATGCACATAAACTGAGAATGTATTTAGTTATATTAAATACATACAAAATAATTGCAAAATGAGAATTATTTAATTATATAATACCATCAATTTAAATATTAAATCCTACCAATATTCTATCCTTTTTTTCCTTCGCGACAAAGGAAAAAATTTAGCAAAAATTGACACACACGAAATCCTGTTAATATCCTATCTTATTACTAATATTAATATTTAAATCGATATTAGTAACAAACAATCAGAGGAAAAATTATATTGCACATAAACTGAGAATGTATTTAGTTATATTAAATACATATAATATAATTGCAAAATGAGAATTATTTAAATATATAAAACAATTAATTTAAATATAAAATCTTATCAATATCTCATTCTTTTAATACTATTGGCGACAAACACAGGGCAAATATTGCACAAATTGACAGTGTATATAATTATATTATTATGTTCCAATAAAAAATATTATTAATATAAATATGAACTATTATTAGTATACAATCCTTTTTATACCATAATAAATATAACAAATATAATATAATAAATAAACATAAATATTAAAATCCATTTTGGCAACAAAATCAGAGAGGAAACAGATCAGAGGTTCAATTATTAAATAATATGTATTTGCATGTTCATACTAATCATTTTTGTATATTTAAATATATAAGTGAGATGTTAGACTTTGGTTGTTTTTAAAATCCCGTAAAACATGATGTAACCTAACTGCAACCAATATAAAATGTGGTAAAAATTTATAAAAAATAAAAATAAAAAAAAGGAGGAGGGGACAAGGTAAGTTATACATGTGCTAGTTCATGTGATTAAAAAAAGAGAAGGCTTATCTTATAAATGTTAACTAGATATTGATATGATTTTTCTGTTTATGTGCACAAACGAACAAAACAAAAATAAAATTGCTCAAAAAACTAGAGACAGTTCTAAAACATGTATCAAAAACATGATTGTGATTGTAATCAGTCATCTTTGGTGTTCGTGGGATCTTACCTGGTGGGCTCTCAGCAGCGCGGTGCGTCTGTACATGTAGTCTTCGGATTTGAAGACGTACACCATCTTATAGGAGTTGAGTTTGAACATGCACTCCATCTTCATGCTGTCTGCGTTCTCTTTTCTGCCGCTGTCCTTCACCTCCTTTTCCTGAGACTCATGGCTATGCTGACACTTACGGATCCGCCGCAGGTTCCTACACAAACGGAGGAGGAGGAGGATCATGACAAACCAATGGTATTTACCGCTGTGAGCTTCTCTGCTGCATGTAAACAGTCTGAATGCTGAGATTCAGTGGCTGGGAGGTTCAGGGGTCAGGGGTCACAAACACAGGGTACCTTGGCAGAAACACAGGTTTTTGAGACAGATGCTCCCTCAGGTCTGGAGATGTGAAATCAGCCGACAGATACCGCACAACGTAATCCGACCAGCACTACATGTGACCAGAACAGGGGGAATTAATTACATTTGAAATGTTTTATGAAAACAATTCTTCCAAATAAACACTGAACAGTATTATTTTAGTACCAGTGAGATGCTATCATTTATTTTTTCCATTTCCATTTTAATTAAAAGTAATTTTCTTGTCATTTTTCTTAACTCATTTTTTATTTGATTTTTTTATGTTAGTTTAGTATAGTACAATTTAAACTAAGCTAAAATGAGAAATATTGTTTTGGCAACTAGTTCATTAAAAAAAGTTAAAGTTTTATTTCAGTTCACATTTATTTCAAGTAACAAAAATGTATTTTTTGTTGTTGTTGTTTTAGTTTCAAGTAACTATAATAACCCTGGACCTGAAGAATAATAGCAGATCTGGATTTGACTTTTTTTTGTTTTTTTTTACATTTTATACATTATAATAATAATAATAATAATAATATATATTATATAATAAAATCATTAATATTATTATTACAATAATTTTTTTTAAAAACATTTTTAAACTGAAAATTAATTTATTTTTCCTATATTTACTTATTTATTTATTTTTATTTATTAATTAACTCATTCATTCTACTATTACTTAATTTAAATGTTTTCAATTATTCCATTAAAAAAAAAAAGCATATCATTGCTCTTTTGTGGATTTTGATTACTTCCATTGTCCTCATTTGTAAGTCGCTTTGGATAAAAGTATCTGATAAATGACTAAATGTAAAATTACTACAACATTTCAATTCGGTCCAAAATGACAGAAGTGTGTACATTCGCATCCATGTTTGACCTGCGAATCAATAAGTGAAGCTCACCTCGATCTCCATTGGCCCGTCTGAGTTCTCCTCTGTGTCCAGTAGCTCCACAGTGAGCTGAACATTCCCTCGGTTCTTCATAAACATCAACTAGAGTGAGAGAAAGAGAGATTAGAGACTCTTAATACCGTGAGACTCTCTGTGTGGCCTTCTCTAGCACTCACTAGGTCGGAGCTCTACCTTAAAGCAGTTCTCGTCGGACATGAGCTGCTCGGCTTTGCGCTGGTAAGACACTTCCGCCGGTGCCCTGCTGCTCTGTGTGAGCAGAGATCCACCTGTGGCCGAGTGGCTGCTCTCACTCAAGTACAGTTCTGTGACCTGAACACAGATCTCCTCACTCACTATGTGCTGGAGCTACAGTTACAGACAGAGAGAAAAAGAGATTTTCATATCCTACAAGGCAAATCAAGGATTTTAAAATTGTAGAGGAATCCAACTCATCTTTTGAGACACTGTACTATGAAGATTTTTTTATTTCTATGTAACTTAGTTCAAAGTCCAAAAAGATAATTTATTAAACTATTTTCATAAGAAAAATAAATAAATGTATAT
>NW_015505886.1:1219172-1228005 GCF_001515645.1 Sinocyclocheilus grahami | reverse complement strand
TAAACTATTTTCATAAAAAAAAAAAATAAATATATATATATATATATATATATATATATATATATATATATATATAAAGTGCATTTTTTTTTTTAAGTTATGAAATTATGAACAAATTATGAAAAATTTAAATACTGATTATGAAATATATGCGCGTGTGTTCATAATGCGCGCACATTTTACACAAGACATTTTTGTTCAATTAAATATATAGGGAATAAACAAATATAAAAGGTAAAAAAAAAAACACATTTATAAAATAATGAATATAAATTCCATAAATTGAGAAAAAAATACCATAATTGTACGCATTTCGAACAAGCCATTTTCATAATTTATATTTATGTTATTCACGCTACTCACTATTTATTCACGTTATATATTTTTTCTAAATTATTTGTTATTTTTTTAAATATCCAAAAAGATAATTTATTAAAAAAAAATTCATAATAAAAAAGTAACATTTAACAAATCATCAAGTTAAATAAATTTGAATAAAATTAAGAAAAAAAATGATATATATATATATATATATAGAAACAAATACACACTTGTATGTGTGTGTGTATATAAATTCACTATCCATAGGTTTTTTTTTTTAACAACAACCATTCTGTTAATTTAAAGCCATGTAATATATATATATATTATTGCTGTCAAATGATTAATTATTTCCAAATGAGGTATACCTAATAAAATGGCCGGTGAGTGTATGTATATATATATATATATTATATTATATATATGTATATATATACACATTTTCTTTCAATATATTTGTGGAAGTTTAGAATGAGCCTTTTTTGTAGCTCATAGTTTTTTTGATTTTCTTGTTTATTACACACTATTTATTCACTTTATATTTTATAATATACTTTATATTATTATTAATTATTTATATATTTAATTTTTTACAATTTTGATTTACAATGAATATAATAAAATAAAAGAATATTCTAAATATAATATAATACAATATAATAAAACAACTAGCACTATACTGTAAATATCAAGGCAAAAAAAATTCTAATATGATCACTTCAAAGCATGTTTTTTTAGGCATGACATGCAAAAGCACGTCATGCTTATATTATGATTATGTCAGTGGATTTGGGCAGACGGACCTGTCTGACTATGTTCTGGATGAGCTTGTCCATGGTGAAGGCGATATAGGCGTGAATGGTGAACATCTCTCGGAGCGAATCTTCGTACTGAGACGCCTCCATATTCCCGTCCAGCAGATTGCGCACCATCTCCAGAAACACCGAGTAATAATCCTCCACATCTATGTCCACTGAAAGAGAGAGTGAGAGTTTCTGAAATCAGTCCAAAATCAGCAACAAACATCCACCAGACTTCAAAAATCAACATGAAATTGAATTCACTTCCTTAATAAATGTTCCTGATCTTACTGTGCACAATTCATCAGTTATTCTGATAAAACAATTGTTCAAGTTAGCTGGTTTTGTCACTCACTGGGCTCCTTCAGGCGCAGCTGGACGGCAGTGTTGTCATTTTTGTCCCGTTTGAGTCCGAGCACCTCCCTCTCCCACTCGCGCTCCCTCAGGTCCTCTTCGATCTGTCGCTCGGCCTGCGCATAGAGCCGCAGCAGACGCGAGCACAGGGTGTGGTGCAGCCGGAGGAAGATGTACCAGTTGTTATTCACATAAAACAGATTATACGCGTCCTCACAGGAGCGCAGCCGCTGAGCCACAGACGTGCTAAACAGCAGTTTGGACTTTGTCGGGCTGCCGCGAGTGCCTCCCGTTAGTCCGTTGTGCTTCTTCGACACCCCCTCGTCGAGGTCCATGTCTTCCTCATCATCGTCTTCCTCAGCATCCGACAACACTCCTCTCTGGGAGAACAGCATGTCGGGGATGAAGTGGTAGATGATCTGTTTAATCTTGTATTTGTCCTCTTTGTTGATGCTGCTCTGGCGTTTCACGTGATGGACGATTAGCGCCGCCGCATCCTCCAGAATCTGACGGTCCTCGTAGGTCTGTGTCAGGTGAGGCCCGCTTGGAGATGTACTGCTGTCCTCCGAAGCCTGTTCCTGCCGCTAAACGAACACACAACCATCAATCAAGTTTCTCTGAGAGGAACAAACCCTTTTAACTTCCTCTAGAGGATAAAGAGCATCTCACCTCATCAAAGATGCTCTCGATGTCATTGAGAAGTGTTTTCGAGCGCAGCACCTTAGTGTCGTTCTGTTTGAAGTTAATGCCTTGATGGTCCAGAGATTTTAGGTAGTATTTCTCATTCTGCTCTCTCCAGATCTTGTTAAAACCCCTTTGAGCTTCACGCCACTCTTCCTCCTTCAGCTTTAGCCTGAGACGCAGAATGAGAAGATGGATATTTAACATATGTTAAAATAACTTGATTTCAACAACAACAACAAAACTTTAGCAGCTAAAATCTAGTTATTGGAAACAGCTAAATAAAAACAAATATTGGTAATAAAATGAAATAAAATAACAGCTTTAAAAACCCACATTGGTCAACCACTATTTTTGGATAATCTAGTATAATAATAAAATATAAAATAAATGTAATGTAATATTATTGATCATTGCTAAAACACTACTGATAAATACATGCTGGGAAATAAAATAAAATAATAATAAATAAATTCATAAATATTTATTAAATAAGATAAATATATGAATATAAGTACTAATAAATATTTACTTAATAAATAAATAAATTACATAAAATAAAATGCATTAAAAAAAAAAGATCTGAAAAATCCAAATTGGTGAACTACTAAATTTGAATAATATAATATAATATAAAAACGTTAACCCACTACTGGTATATAAATAATAAAATAAAATGAAGTTAAAATTAAAAGTTAAAATCAAATAAATTTTTGTGTGTGTGTGTGTATGTGTGTGTGTGTTTATTTGTAAAATAAATACATTAAAAAATGACTTTAAATAACTAAATAAAACTAAATACTATGCATTTATATATATTTAACACACATCACATTACACACACATCACACACACAGTCATGGCTAAAAGTTGATTATTATTATTTTATTATTTCTAGATTATTGTAGAGTGATCAGATGCATTTTAAATAATTGCTAAAAGCTTCATTGGCCAAAAAATTAACTTTTCACCAAAAACAAATTTCACAGTTTTTTGATCCTGACAAAATGACCAGCTAACATTAACTGACTAATCATATCAGCTGCACATGTGAAAGTGTGAATTAGTGATGTTCGGTTCTTGAACGAATCGTTCTTTTGAGCCGGTTCTCAGGAAGTAACCAGTTGAGCCGGTTCACAAATCGAAATTTAGTTCCGGGTTGAGGACGCAGGACGCACAGCCGAAGTAGCACGTCCAACTCAACAATAACCGAATGAGCCGGTTCAACCAACTGTCGAAGTTTGCCGAGGATTACCGAAGATTCTGATGAGTGAGTTGACGATACTGTGCAAGCCTGAGGCGCGTACTGGAAATATGCTTATTATGACTGTTATTAATTTACTTTTTATCAAAACCTGCAAAAACCTTTCTGTCGAGTGATGTAAATACATTTTACAATAGTTTATTGTGCATGCATATTATATTTAAAGTTGCTTAAGCGAAATCAAGGAGTTTATAAGACTGGTTTATTCATTCTTTATACTGTAAACATATCATAAATTTTTCATTGATACAACATGCCATTGAGTTGTTAGAAAAGAAATGCAAAGAGACGTTATTGCTTGATGACGTCAGGAACCGATGAATCGGCTTTTTGAACCGGTCCAATGAGCCGATCTGTCCGAAAAGAACCGGTTCACGGAAATGAATCGGACTTTGCATCACTAGTGTGAATGAGTACTAGTCAGGTGAAATCACTATCATACTAATTAGATTGTAAGAGCAGACTGATTGCTATAAAAAGAATGAAGAAGCGTTTCCAATCATTGTGTTCTTGATAGCAAAAAAAATTGGAAGAAACATATTTCGTGTTTAACAGGTTGTTTTTTTAAAAGTCGGTGCTTGGAATAAAAGCTTTTTATTTCATTGATTTTTGTCGATGACTGCAGTGTTAATATTTTAATTATAGGCATATAATTCATTGTTGACTTTAAAAGACACTTTTTAAAAGCATTTTAATTAAGGAGTAGGCTAAATATCTTTTGTTATTCTCACAGCACGTCAGTTATGCGGTAATTATTGCGGGGCAAATTAATTGTAATTATTATTTAATAATAAAAGTAACTTCATAATAATAATAGGCCTAATAAAAATAAGAACGTAACAGGCCTACATTAATTGGAAATGCCAAATCCTCTTAATATTGCCAATAATTGATGTTTTTGATAATATCTCTGGCTATCGATGATACAAGATCGTCGTCTTTCAATGCACCCACCGCTATGGGAGGTTATCACGGGGCCGTCCGCTACGCCACTGGACAGTTACGCCGTTTGGGCTGTCTTGTTGAGCGCAGTGGCACTCAGAACATTATATTTCACACTTTAAGCTCTTTTATTTTCCAAATGTAATAGGATCGATTAGTCCAACGAATCATTCGGTTTGTAGGGGTATGGGGGTATGCCGGTATCAAATTCAGTATATATATATATATATATACATACACACGCGCACACACACACAGACAGACACACACACACACAAGAATAACCTTATACTTACTTATTTATCACCCTAAATCCTAGCACATTCCTACAACTTTATTTTATTTTATTTTATTCCTATTCCATTTCTAGCACACCTGTACATACAATTTATTCTTTTTTTGTGGTTTATATTTATGCATGGGTATTTTATTCACATCTTATTTTTATTAGCTGTGTGTTGTTGTTGTCTCCGTGTACTGGAAGCTTGTGACACTATAACAAATTCCTTGTATGTGCAAACATACTTGGCAATAAAGCTCTATCTGATTCTGATATATATATATATATATATACAGTGGGTACGGAAAGTACTCAAGACCCCCTTAAATTTTTCACTCTTTGTTATATTGCACCCATTTGCTAAAATCATTTAAGTTAATTTTTTTTCCTCATTAATGTACACACAGCACCCCATATTGACAGAAAAACACAGAATTGTTGACATTTTTGCAGATTTATTAAAAAAGAAAAACTGAAATATCACATGGTCCTAAGTATTCAGACCCTTTGCTCAGTATTTAGTAGAAGCACCCTTTTGATCGAATACAGCCATGAGTCTTTTTGGGAAAGACCCAACGATTTTAGCAAATGGCTGCAATATAACAAAGAGTGAAAAATTTAAGGGGGTCTGAATACTTTCCGTACCCACTGTATATGTATATGTATGTATATATATATATATATATATATATATATATATATATATAAAAAACCCTACGTGAATATTATAATTTATTATAAAGTACTTGAATAATTATTTTCCTGTACTAGAGTAAAGTAATATTATTGCCAATGTAAAATGTAGCAACACAAACATAGGAAATAAATAAATTACTAGGGCTGTGACGGTCGCTGTGAGAACCGCGTCACCTACTGCCACCGGTGATAGTGCACGTGACGTCACGCACTCTATAACAAGCATAATATGAAGTTTTGTATACAAGTGTAATAACAGTAGCAGAACAGTGAACTGTGTCTATACCGGACGCGACACCGCCGTGTTGCAACAGGTTGAGTCTGTCTAGTGTCTACACAGGACATTTGAACTCTGTGTCAGTACCTCATAAATAAAACGAGGCAGTTTACTGTCGGGGATTTGTCATGTCGTGTCGCATCCAGTGTAGCATCACTGATTATAATGAGTTTTATAGTATTTTGTCGCGCGGCGCAGCTCGCGTCCTGTAGACAGGGTGTATTTAACTTTCTTATTTAGGCTACTTTCTTGTTTAACTATTATTTCTTTGATATTTATTTTAGTGTTTTGCAGGCTGCATATTCACTAACGGAAGTGCTAAAATAAACACGAGCTGACGAGTTAAATCGGGTGTGTTAGATGAGTGAGACAGTGCTGGGCTGCTACAGGACAGTTTTGAAAACCATTTCAGAGACATGTTCTTAAATGTGACTCATATAAAATATATTACATGCATGCAGTTTTAAGGCAGCTTTAATCGCCTTTTTGGTAACTTCATGACTTAACTGACCACAGCATTGCATGCACGTAGTTTATTTCGCGCTTTGATATGAAAGGATAGAGGCTACAGCGCGCCAGCGCCTTTGTACGTGCAATTGAAGAGCATATGCAGCTGATATACGCAATGCAGCAGGCCTTTTGAAGGTCATTCTCTCTAACCTCTTGAGTACAATGGGAACAGACACTGCCGGATTCTTCTTCAGTCCGTCGATGATGTCCAGAGCTTTGTCTCCATATATCCTCTGGATGGCTTTCCTGTGGATGATCTCCGAGCAGCCGCCCAGAGTGTTGTCCAGTCGGAATTTCACCTGCTCTTCCGCAGACATCCGAGACAGCTTCTTCTGAACCGCCTCCAGCACACGAATGGTGGCCAGGTTGGTTTCCAAGACGACATCCAGCTGAAGTCGACGACATCGTTAGCAAGAATTACATCACAACAGCAAGTGAAACCAGTAAAAATGTTCTTGTGCGTGTTAGCGTCTCACCTCGAATCGCTCGTCCTCACACCTGTACATGTGCTCTTCATACTGAGTCTTCTTGGAGCTGACGAAGGTCGAGTCCTCAGACCAGGAGGGGAAGGAAACCCAGGTATCATTCAGCACCTGATGCATACACAAAGAACCAGTTTCTTAATAAAAGCTTGTGTCATATGATGCATGCTCATTATTAAGAAGCTGTTGTTAGGGGGAAATCATCTCTAACCTCATTACAGAGTGATGTTCTTCCTGTGCATTTGGGAAGCTGGTAGCTCTTGGGTAAAGCTCGATAACTAGAGCCCAGACGCTTGCATGACGCGTAGTCAATTTCCATGGCAATTCCTTCAGTGGCTCTTTCTTTTGGGTACCTCTCCAGGTGTGACATCTCCTTATATCCAAGGAAGTTCTTAAACCAAGTGAACAGCTCAGGAAATTTGCTAGGGGAAAATGGGTTAATTAGTAAAAACACAAACCTACTACTGCAAAATAAATACTGGAGGCAGCTTTGTAATAGATACAAAAATAAAAAAATAAAAAAATGAATGGCAAAATCTACCTACTGCAAAATAATTTGTGCAAAAAAATAGAAAAAATAAAATAAATAAAAAATGAATGAATGAATGGTGAAAATGCAAAAAAAAAACAAAAAAAAAACAATCCCACTACTGCAGAATAATTTCTAGAGCAGTTTTGCAAAAAATATCTTAATAATAAAAAATGAATTAAAATAAAACAAAACATTATTCCCAAAAATGTTTTGGCAGCTAGTAACACAAACCAACTACTTCTAAATAAATGCCAAGGAAGTTCTGTTAAAATAAATAAATAAATAGAAATAAATAAAATAGACATATTTAATAAATATAAAACAATAAAAAAAATAAAGATAAAATAAATCTGTAATTTATTTAAATCAAATACTTTTAAATGAATTAAACTCAAATAAATAAATAAAAATAAAATAGAATACAATTAAAATTCACTTCAAACGGGACTTACCCCAAGAATGGAACCACAAGTTGAACCAGCTCAGCACGAGAAATGATCTCTTCATTAAAAATGATCAGGCACCGGAGAAAGTTGTCATAAGCTTCAGCACTTCGTAAAGCTTTCCGCACCTACGAATACACCCATAATGTAAGTCAAAATAGGAAATCAAAATGTTTTGAGATCAAAACAACCTGCATATTACATCAACATCCCTACGTTAACCCAAAGCAACTCACTTTGTCAAAGAAAAGAGACTCTGTTCCTCCACCATGTTTGCCAGATTCTGCCACGGATGAATCTTTGATATTCATTAACTTGAGCTTTTTCTGTCAGATATTATAAATAAGTCAGATATCAAGAAAGTAATTCTACAAAAAATCATGCCAAATACAAAGAAATTCATTCAGTGTATAATGAAATGTATTTCTATGAGTTTGACAATTTCCTGTACCTTCACAGGTGGGGTGACGGCTGTAGTCGAGTGCTTGCGTATCTGGCAGCCGTTCTGATTGGGCCTCTGCTTGTTATTGAGCTGTGGTTTCTTGGCCGTTCCACCGTGATCGTTACGCACAGATTCGGCCTTCTCTGCTGTCGTCTTGCTCAGCAGCTAGAGGAAATTCATAGCAGGAAGCATGCGTCATTTTCACTTAGTGTAACGCCATGTACTAAAATAACCAAAACTACAACTGAAATAAAAATTACAGGGCACGACAGTTTGAGCATTTCACTCGCATTTGCGAATAAAAATAGATGTGTGCAAACACTGAAATGTATTTAGGAGCATGTGTGCGATTAAAATTCAGTTTTATGACATTTGAAGTAATAAAAAGTCTTAAAGGGGTCATATGATGCTTTTTTAAACATCATTATTTTGTGTATTTGGTGTAACAGAATATGTTGACATGCTTTAATGTTCAAAAAACACATTATTTTTCAAATACTGTACATTATTGTAGGTCCTCTATGCCCCGCCTCTCTCAAACGCTTCGTTTTCTACAAAGTCCCTCCTTCCGACAAGCGCAGTCTGCTCTGATTGGCCAGCTGACCCAGTGCATTGTGATTGGCCGAACACCGCAAGCACTCGTCAGAAATGTAACGCCCCTTACCATAATCGCGAACTTCATCTTTCAAAATAAATGTAAAGACAGAGCCCGAAAAAGGGGAACAGTCTCGTGACAGACACAGTGATGAATATGTGTTTGCAGTACACAAGCCACGGTTAAGACAGCTGACTCCACTGTGATGTGACAC
>NW_015505886.1:1183884-1219108 GCF_001515645.1 Sinocyclocheilus grahami | reverse complement strand
CGGAAGGCCAAATAAAGTGCTTTTGCTTTCGCCTAGAAACACACAGCGTCTCCCTGACATGCTGCTTCAACACTAACTGCGGTTACTGAAACCACGCCTTCTTTCTTTGCGTGCACATTTGGGCGGCATTATGCTAATATTTCCACGTAGTGAGGTTGATATGTGGGGGCGTGTTAGAATGAGCCGTTTTAGGGGGGCGTTTAGGGGGGCGTGGCAGAGTCTTAACTTTGATAAAGAATATCTCTTTGGTTTTGAGACTTTAGTCTTTGCAACTTCAGGGATCTTATCTATGCACAATCAGCTTGTAACACTCCAAAGAGTAAGGAAAACTTGAAATCGCATCATATGACCCCTTTAAATACCTTAAATGGTATTACATACTATTAATTAATAAAAATTTTATCAACAACTATTAATTAAAATTAAAATTTTAATTTAAAGGTAGAAAAACAGTAATCATGATACGTCCTAAAGTGATAATTAAACTTCAAAAGGCTATTATATAATTAAATAAATATGAATAAATAAAAAACTATTGTAACAGTCTAAGTGTTTACTATCACTACTTTATAAATTCTATCCTTGCTAAATAAAGGTATTCATTTCTTTCAAAGTATGCAAATATTTCCACATAGTGAGGTAGATATGTGGGGGCGTGTTAGAACGAGCCGTTTTAGGGGGGCGTGGCAGAGTCTTAACTTTGATAAAGAATATCTCTTTGGTTTTGAGACTTTAGTCTTTGCAACTTCAGGGATCTTATCTATGCACAATCAGCTTGTAACACTCCAAAGAGTAAGGAAAACTTGAAATCGCATCATATGACCCCTTTAAATACATTAAATGGTATTACATACTATTAATTAATAAAAATTTTATCAACAACTATTAATTAAAATTAAAATTTGAATTTAAAGGTAGAAAAACAGCAATCATGATACGTCCTAAAGTGATAATTAAACTTCAAAAGGCTATTATATAATTAAATAAATATGAATAAATAAAAAACTATTGTAACAGTCTTTACTATCTAAAGTGTTTACTATCACTACTTTATAAATTCTATCCTTGCTAAATAAAGGTATTCATTTCTTTCAAAGAAAAACAAAAACAAACAACAACAATGAAAAAACATACCGCAAACTTTTGAACAGTAGAAAAAAATTCTATTTTGAACATTTTCAAAACTTTTTATTCACCAAAGAATCCGGAAAAAGTATTATAGGCTCCAAAAAAAGAATGCGTATTAGAATGATTTCTGAAGGATCATGTGACACTGAAAACTGGAGTAATTATGCTGAAAATTCAGCTTTGCATCACAGGAATAATTACATTTTAAAGTATATTCAAATAGAAAACCATTATTTTAAAGGGGTCCTATCATGCTCTTTTACAAAGTCTTGATTTTGTTTTGGGGGTGTACTAGAACAGGCTCTCATACTAGGTTGTTCGAAAAACACATTATTTTTCACATATTTTACATTATTACAACACCTCTCTCCCCAGTCTGGCATGAACGGCTTGAATAGTTCCTGTATCAAATGAAGGCCCGACTTCTGAAATACGAAATGTGCTGTGATTGGCAGCACTCGGCGCCTGGTCAGGAAATGGCATGCCCCTTACCATAGCCGCCTGCGAGCTTCAGTGTAAATATTGCCTCAAAATCAAATCAATTCGAGTGCGATTTAAACCCGTCTGCCTTGGGAAAGCTAGCGTGTCTCCGACATAGTGATAACACTCGTTGCCTTCTCTAGTGCAGCTCAACGAGGTCTCGTCCCATTCGTCGATCTTTGTGATATCACAAATCCCGGAACATATGCGTTGTAGTCCAAACGAGTCATTCGTTGTAGTTTTTGGAAAAGTGATTTCTGTTAAATAAAATATCTCCTTCTGAATATGACTTTGAGCTTTGTAACTTTGCAGATCTTTTTTATGCTCGAACAGCAACATTACAGACTAACTAAAGTTGAAAAAGTGAAAACGCATAATAGGACCCCTTTAAATTGTAATAATATTTTACAATATTACTGTTTTTTTTAATAAAAAAAAAAAACAGTCTTGATGAGCATAAGAGTCTTCTTTTAAAAAAAACTATAAAAATCTTACTGACCCTAGTGTATTTTTTGTATTATAATAAATTAAATAATTCTGCTTGTAGATGTCTCCTTGTATCCCTTTATTTAGAAAAAAAATCAACCCATTATTTGATCAATTTTCATTGGAAAATCCTAAATTCAATTTTCAACTTAGGAGCACATGCGCTCACTGGGAAAAAAGTAAGCATCAAGCCCTGAATTAATAAGCTACAAAATAACAACTTGAAAATATCAAAATATTTATAAAAACTATAATAGAATCTCAATTACACTAAAATAACAGAAAACCAGATTAAACTGACCCTGAACTTCTGAAAATGACAAGTTCATTCTTTCTGGTTAGAGACTGTTCAAAAAGGTTAGATTAAAAGATTCTAAAACTGGAGTAATGTATCAGTCCAGTGGGCAGGGTCAGAGTGCAGGCGGAGCCTCGATCAAACTCACCACTGAGCTGTTGGCGTCCGGCAGGAACTGTCCAAACTCAGAGAGCAGATCTTCCTGGTTTTTGAAGAGTTGGGCCACCTCAGCGTAAACTTCCTGCTCGGTCAGGGCTGGGGTGTAACTCCCGCCTGCTTCTTTAGCATTACGCTGCTCCTTCTGATTAATGAAACAAGTATATGCGTAAGTGGATTGTTAATTATAATTCATTTGTGAAGTGTTTTCAGTTTTCTGCCCGACCTGGTACTTGTGCAGGATCTCGAGGAAGGATTTGTAGATGTTAGGCTGGCCCTGGAAGCGGTTCTTAATCTTGTTGACGTAGCTGATGGCGTGGTTGAACTCCACAGGCTGGTTGTTCTGCAGCGGCGGGGCAGTGGGAATGCTGTTGACGGGGGTGTGGGGCTGCAGTGGTGGCGAACGCGGGGACGCATACGGAGGGATGGACGGATTGGGATGACTGCTCGGAGTCAGAGCTGGAGACTGCAGTGGCTGTACAGACAGAGAGAGATGGAAAAATATCAGTGATCCTGATCGGGACTGAACCAAGGTATATGCTAAAGTTTTAAAAGTTTTTTTAAATCATATTTAAGACTTAAACCACCACAAATAAAATATTACTGTATAATCATATAAAACCAACCCATAACATCTAAACACTGAAACTGGTTAACCAATAAAATGTTATGCATAATGCGAAACTTTTAATTATAAAAAGCCTAGAATCCCGGGACTCTTATTTTGAAATGTCATTGCTGACTTTAGTGCTGCTTCCAGCTGATCATTCAAATGGATGTAAACAAAGTAAACTTATAATAATAATTCATATATAGTCATATAGTCATAATTCATTACAGTATTTCAAGTAATTGCTTGGCATAAATGCGCAGTATTCATTGACTGCGAACTTCTCTGACAACGTGAGCCTGAAGAACGCGTAACAGCATCACTTTTTGACTTTGAAGTCTCAAATCCAAAGAGATATTCTTTATAAAAGTTAAGAGTCAGCCACGCCTACCTAAAACGGCTCGTTCTAACACGCCCCCACATATCTACATCACTATGTGGGAAGATTTGCATAACGCCGCCCAAATGTTCACACAAAGAAAGAAGGCGTAACTTTTATTCTGGCTCTAGTATTGTTGCTGCCGCCATGTTGTGAATGCGCTGTGTGATTCGTTGTGAAAGCAAAACTACTTTGTTTGGTCTTCCAAAAGAGGACGATATCTGCTTCGTCATGTCTGGAGCTGATCCGTGCTGGTTTGAGGTATTCGGCCAATCACAACGCACTGGATAGCTGGCCAATCACAACACACCTTGCTTTTTCAGAACGATGAGAAAGGCGTTTCAGAAAGGCGGGGCATAGAGGAGAAACAATAATGTACAGTATGTGGAAAATAATGTTTTTTGAACCTTAAACCGCATAAACATTTCATTACATCAAATACACAAAATAATGTTCTTTTTAGCAGCATCGTATGACCCGTTTAACACTGCTTAAAATGATAATTAGGACTTCTATAACCATTTAAAGCGGTGTTATTCTAAAATAACACTGTATTTAAGACATTTGAAACTTTAATTGTATACATACATGATGAAACTATGAAATGTAAGATTTTTAAGGACCCACAGGGACCTTGTAAACATTAACCCTGCAAATTAGCTTTACTTTTTTAGTCTGAGTACCTTGCTTTTCGGTGTGGGTTGGACGGGAGGTGTGGATGCCAGGCTGGGAGGGTTTGTGGGGATCTGGTTCTGGAGCTGTGGCGGCGGCGGCGGCGGTGGTCTGGTGGGGATATTCTGCACGGTGATGCCGTGAGGTGTTATGTGGTGGATCTGACCGGGTGTAGTCACGTTAACCAGGTCATTGGTCTGAACTTCAATCTTGTAACCCGGCGGAAGAAACGTGTTAAACCCCATAATGAGATCAGGGTGACCCTTAAAGAGCTGCGACACCCTGCTGATTACGCCCGGGGTGTCAATACTGCAGAATGAGAAAGAGAGAAAGTATTCAAAATGATTAATTATGATTAACTACTTCCCAGTAAAAACTATCTACCATTGTGGGAAATTATGCAGGGCAGAATTTGAATGTGGGAGCATGGCAATAACATATTTTTCTGATAACATGGCCTTGCTTAAGTAAAAGAAAAAACATAAAAATTGGATGAAAGCAATGTATATTTTTATTTATATTATTTTAATTGATAAATAAAAAAATGCATGCTTTTATTCAGCAAGGGCGCATCAACAGTAAAGATATTTAAAGCATATAAGTTAGAATCGTGATGTTTCACATGTGAATAAACTCACCACTGAGATTTAAACTCTTTCATGATATCCAAGAAATCATTGTAGACGTGTGGTTGATTGCCAAACTGTAGCTTCACCTGGTCCAGGTAAGACAGGGCGTCCTCCACCTGCAGGAAGGAAAATGACAATCCCGTTTCTCTCACGCACACAGCTGCTATTGCAAGACTGCATTGGCTTGACTCCCAAACAACCCAAACACAAAATCCCGTCTCACCTTGAGTCTCTGGAACTGCTGTTGCCCCTGTGCAGATGCGGAGGGGGTGGGCGGGTGACTGTGGCCCTGCACCGGCACAGGACCGTGGGCCTGGACTGCTGCCGGACCATGATGGTGAGCACCACTGTGGGCCGCCGCCGGACTGGGTGTGTGACCATGACCACTTGAGCTTTGGGCCACTGTGGACACCTAATATCAGAAACAGTGCAAAGATCTCAGCTATGTGGAGCCTCTGTGAGATTCTCTCTAAGCAAAATTTCTATATACTGTATAATAGTAATACTAATATATATATATATAAACTGTATATACAGGGATCAACGCCAAGGATTTTTTCTATTGGCCCGGTCGGGCCAGTGGTTCAAATTTTTACTTGCCCTGCCAACATTTTCACTGGCCCTGCCACAAAAAATTAAATTGTTTGTTATCATTGTTACAATCTTGTATTCTAATAAATAAGCTTATACTACATGACAACAATATTTTAGATACCAATTAAATTTTACAATTCTCTATTTCAATTCTGATACCACAGCAAAAATCACTAGCCAAAAATAAACAAATATAAAGTTTAAACATTATTAAAGACAAGTGACAGCCTGTAAATAACAACAAATGAACAAATTAAGTAGTAGCACAATTAAATATAGGCCTATAGCACAAAGATAGAAATGAAATTATGCTTTAGGTTTTTATGTTTGCAGATGTTCAGGTACAGAAATTGAAAAATCACATATAAAATAACATTGCATATTCTTCACTCTGTGTTGCACCTTGATTTTTAATAGCCATTTGAAGTTAGAGGCAACCACTGCATTTTAATCATAAATTGAAAAACAAATTGTGCAATGTTTGATTTATATTAGACTGTATAATTTCAAAATCTGAAGCAAAAACTGAATGACCTGACTTTAGCTTTGTGAAATTATGCTACATAAAACATCTGTATGAAACGGAGACAGCAGGTGGGCTGAATGAGACGCAGACTCTGACAGCAGGCGGCGCTTATGGAAAAGTGATACAGCGTTTCCTTGGTTACTGCTGTAAACACAGCAATTTAAATGCATCATACTGAGACAAAATGAAAAGAAAACGCCATTTCTAAAAACAGTCAGTTCCATTCCCCTCAGAAACGCATTCATATAAAATTCAATATTTGGATTTTCTTCCTATATTTTGCGCATCGTGAACGGTGATCTTTGTTCTGTCTGCTACAGTATTTTCTCCTCTTTGTGTCCATCTTCAACATCTCTGGCCTCTGTTAACGGCCGTTTACAGACTAATTATAATAATAACGTAATATTTCCACACAAATGGCCTTTGGGAAAATAACTGCAGTGCAGTTTGTGTGCAAGCACGGTACAGAAGATAGTCTGAAATAAAACAAAAAATGTACGGTCGATTGGTGCATCTGTACTCCAGTGTATAAATTCAATATAGATTAATCATTGTTACACCGTGTCTACACCGGACGCGACAGTTATCGCGCTGCAACAGCTAAAGTCTGTCTACACTGGACCTACCTGCTACAAAGCAACCGTTAAAAATCATTTGAAATTTGTGTCAGTACGTCATAAATAGAATGCGGCAGCAGATTACTGTCAGGGATTTGTCGTGTCACGCCGCATCCAGTGTAGACAGCATCGCTGATTACAATGGATTCTACAGAATTTTGTTGCGCTGCGCCGCTCGCGTCTGGTGTAGACACGGTGTTAAAGTTACTTGCCAGGACGGGTATTTTGACATACTTTTGTATGTATACCCCGTTCAGAGACGCGGCTGTCTATACGCGCACTGATCACACAGAACACAGCGCTCGAGTGCTGAAAGGAGTTGTCTTTCCCAAATGATTTTTAACAGGGATGCACCGATACCACTTTTTCCAGTACTCGCCCGATACCGATACTTTTATTTTTGGTACTTGCCGATACCGAGTACCGATATTTTTATTGCATTTGTACATTTTTAAAATATTGGGTGCAGAAACCAAAAGGGTATGTATAATGTTAGTTGGTTAACTTCATTTATCAAATAGATACAGTCAAATCTAAATTTATTCAGACACCTTCAACATTTCTCACATTATCACAGTTTATTCGATATAGTTTAGAAAATGGTAATAAAATGACAAGAACTCAGAGTTAAACTGTGTCAGAACAAATTCAGCTTGATAATGTAAGACAATTTTGATAGAAAAGTATGTAACAGATTACAATCAACCAAAAATTATTCAGACAGCTGATAGTATGACAGTATTTACACAACTATGAATACTTAGTCGGGCAACCCTTATCCTTAATGACAGCCTGTAGTCTCCTGGGCATGCTGTCATCCAGCTTCATGCAAACCTCAAATTCAGTTTTTTCCCAGACTCGGTCTGAATAATTTTTGGTCCCAAATTTGTATCAATTTGACTGGTTGTCCACCGTATGAAGAATTTTTGGGTATGATTTGTCACAGTTTACTTTATTTTGCTATCCTCACTTACATAAATGAACTATAGTGTCCTGTGCCCACTAGTAAAAAAAATATAAAAAATGATATCTGGTCTCTGAATAATTTTTGGTTTGACTGTATATCCTTCGGTTATTTTCATACTTAATTATGCCCATTAAAATGTATTTTACAAGTTTTTGTTACTTTCACTGTTCATTGTTTTGCTCTGTGGTACATCATCTTTAATTTAATAGCATTAGAGCTGCTCCATTGCATCAGGTTAGTACTGTAATCACGCGCTGTAATAATGCAGGGAACCACTCGTTATAAATCTCCTAACTGTGATATTTTCAGAAATAGAAGTCGCGTTTTTTCATCTGAGATGTGCTGGGATTTATATTCCAAAGCCACTCATATAATGCAGAAACACTCAAGCAAGCAAAACACGCGTAACACGCGCACGTATTTGTACTGAAGCAGAATAGTACAGCCTAGCGCATTTCACACAGGCTGCTAGATTCACTTTCGCCAGAAAGTCGTGTATGCCTAAGGTTGAAAATAAATTATGTTTATAGTGAATGCCCCTATGAATGGTCTTATTTTTACGATTTAGTTTTAATCCAAATGATGCGTATGCTAAGTGAGTGAACATCAAAGATCACACAACAGAAGTGCGCGCGCTCGCTCGTTGGTGCTTCTTTGTCTGAACATAGCACTTATCACATGTGGTATTGGCGTTTGGTATCGGGTACAGGAGCTCAGTATCGGGCCAGATACCAGTATCGGTGCATCTCTACTTTTTAATAGCTTGAATTTTTTAATTAACAAGGCTTAAAAAACAACGTTTCGTGACGACGCTGCAGTGGCCCGATCGGGCGAGTGACAAATTCGTCTACTGGCCCGAACGTCTTTCACACTGGCCCCGGGCCATCGGGCAGTCCTTATTGTCTAGCCCTGATATATGTATTCAAAATAAACAAAGAAGCAAAGGCGTTGTTTGATGACGCTGTGACTGAGTGTGGAATCATGGGAGTTGTGGTCTTCATCCGCACAGCCCATGCAATCCGACGGGACTCGGACAGAAATCATGTTCATGGATGAGCTAATGATTTATTAACGTAGCAGAATGAAGCAGGGTGAGGCTGAAAGCCGTCGGAAGTGAAACGAGGCCGCTGAACGAGCGCGACACACGTATGGCTCGAAAGCAGCGGGGCTTTTTTTATGCCACAGTCGACCGCTTCCGCTCCTTCCGGTCGTGCGTATGTGGGGTAAAGCAGCGCTGTTTTATCATACTAGATACATTTGAAAGTTCTGTTATAATGCTACTCTGTGCGGTCGTCACCGGTCTATTAAAATGCACAACATATTAAAGAGTCTTTGGTGTGTCCATGTTTTCTACAAAACAAAACGGAAATCGAGGGGTTATGACATCATTGGCAGGTGACACAATGACACTATGGACACGGTCCGTGCCACTGGTTAAAATTGCTTATTTCTCTGGATTTAAACATTCTTTGAAACATTTGGGATAATGTAAGTACACAAGTCAGCAAAATATATAACACTGTTCTAGTGGTTTTTGGATATTTTAATTAAAAAATCTTACATATTGTGCCTTTAAAATATTTTAACGCAGTTAACACACTGGCCCCGCCCCCAGAACCTCTATGTCATCTTACATTTCATACAGTTGAGTGTTGACAAATATGATGCAGGGCAACAACTTCATAAAAGCAGTTATACCATAAAATTCAAGATATTGGGGCAAAACTGCTCCTGTATGAGTTTCTGTCTTGTATTTATATCACATGATAAGCGATATCACACGAGCAGCAAAAGCAATCACACGAGTGCTGTTTGTCCCGAATATAATGAGTGCATGTGTGATTTTATACAACAGTTCTGTAAATTAGAAGAAGTTATTATTATTGTATATTTTAAACAATATTGTCTGTTTTTGCTCAGTTTTGTCAACAAAAATATTACCTATAAAGCTACAGCAGAACTTTTGTGCATCTGTGAGCAACACAGCGGTGTTTAGTTTCTCAATAAATCCGCATTTTGAACGAATCGAATCAATGATTTAAAGGCCCATTCATAAAGTGATCAGCTTATTGAATTCCTGAATGAATCAGCTGTTTGAACAAATGGAATGAATGAAAGACATTTACCGCCACCTGTTGGCAGTTTTAGTTTCTTAAAGTATTATTTCATAAAAAAAGGGGGGAAAAAAACTTTGAATAGAGAGTTCATCCCAAAATTGTTTTATTATGTCGTCATTTACTCAATCCTGAATGACTTAATTTCTTTTGTGGAACATTAAAGAAGGTATTTTGAAGACTGTTAGTAACAAAGCTGTTTTGAACGGAAAAAACGGAGATGTTTCTCAGATTATCTTCTTTTATGTTCCATAGTATATGTTAGACCATTGTAGCCTAAATGTTTGTGTAATAAATTTGATATTGAATAAAATAAAATACTTCTTTCTAAAGCTACTATTTGTAAGGTCTACTTAATACTTACTAATAGGGATGCACCGATATGAAAATTTTGGCCGATACCGATAACCGATTACTCTTTATTTTTGAAAGCCGATAACCGATATGTTGGCCGATACCGATATGGTGGCCGATATATCGTGCATCCCTACTTACTAATTTAACACAAAAATTGCGTTAAATAATCTTTTGGGGGTATTTTCACAGACAAATGTAATTTGCGATTAAACTAATTAATCGACACATCATGTAATTAATTAGATAAATTTTAATCGACTGACTGCTTTAATAAACATATATAATCGCACATTTTTTCTGAAATTAATTGTGATTAATCCCACCTAACATTAAAGTTTTTGAATATTCTTTTATATTGCAATAATTTCACATTCAATCTTCAAATGAATGTAGAAACAACATTTCTTTTATGACTGAAGGTGAGTATCACTGATACCAATACTACTGATGTCTCTAGGATATTGTTCTTTTTTATATCCCTAATATTTAAACATTGACTATTGCCATTCAACATTACAGTATAATTGAGAGCTATCAATTTTAACATTTATTAGACTTTAAAAAAAATGACTTCTAATTTAAAGCTGCAGTCCGTAACTTTGTTTGGTTAAAAATGATCCGAAATCAATATTTGAGCAAGTATTTAACCAGCTTGTGTTCGAAACTATCGCCTTACTTTAGCCCGATTCACAACAGTCAGCTTATAATAATGTTTTCTAATTTGAGCGGTATGGGTAGGTTTTCGCGGGAAATTCGAGCATGCTGCCGCGTCATTACGCCACGTCTGTAAACATAAAGAAGTTGTCCCGGCTACTAGGCTATCGCATGTGACTGAGGATCCTGCAGGTGGAAGATCGTTTATAGCCTTCTCTCACAGCAGCCAGAATAATCAAAAGTATCATTTTGATTGCGGATTGTAATCCAGAAAGGATTGTGTTTATGAAACACATGTGAATGAAATTAAATTATATTCCAGTTATAAATGTGCTTCTGATTACAGATAGCCTGAGATTACAATGATTTGTATTTTAAAGAAAACCAGTTCGAAGGGAGCATAATTAGCTTTTTGGGTTAAAAGAATTTCTTAATATGAAATTCGAAGAGTATGACAATTAGATTAGACTGTGCAGAAATCGAAATACACACGCTAATACACACTATACTCATAGTCACCAATGCTGATGTTGTTAGCATTAATCATTTGAGAATAAAGTATAACAATAATAATAATTTGCACGGTTTGATGTGATATGAGCTAACCGATCTTTAGATTTAATCACCATTTGTAGCGAGATTTATGGTAATGCTTTTTTCCTCAGTTGGTCAGAACAAACGTGGCAGACTTGTAACTTGTTCAGATTACAATATACGGTGAAAATTCTTACTTGGGTCATATATTCCAAGACGTAGGCTAGAATCTGTGATTGCAAAGTACAGTAAATATCCACACCGGTGCGGTGACTGACTGCCACACATACTCTTCAGAACATAGATTCATCCGCGCACTCACAACCCACGCAAGCTAGATAATTCCACACACAGCTGCAATTCCAGGTTTTCAAACAGAGATGGCGACAAAGAGGAAAAACTTACGGACTGCAGCTTTAAGTGAAGTTAAAACAATCTTCACATAAACCCATTATTTACATGTGCCCTTCAGCAAGTAGGAAATATACAGAAATTGAATAAAGTTATCAAACACTAAATGAAATATAGATTAATCCTTAAAGCTACAAAAGTTATTGATTTCCTCTTTTTTCTTTTGTTCTTTGATTAATAGACTATCACAGAAGCTGGGTTATTAGGTTATTGGTCTGCTATTACTTTAAGAGCTGCCACTGCTGAACGTGACGCAGATCAGACACACATGCTCGAAGTTTCATTCGCGCTTTAATATGAAATGATACAGCGTGCGCCGCCGCATTAGTGTGTGCAATCGGCAGGTACATTTGTTTTTACTGACATATGGCCTGACAACATCTCATCTGACCGTAGTTCACTGTTGTTCTACTGAAGCCCTCTCATCACATGACTAGGCATTATTATTTTTTATTGTTTTTTTGTGTGGTGTAAAATCGATTAATCGCATCCAAAATATATATTTAAGAAATATTTACATGTATAAATATGATTTATTATATATAACTATAAATGCATATTACATATATTTCTTAAATATATACATGTATGTGTGCATATTTATATATACATATAAATGTACACAGCACACATATTATGTAAACACACTATGTTAAGTTTTATTTTAGATGCGAGTAATCAATTTGACATCCCTAATATTTATACACAGTGAACTACGGTCAGATGAGATGTTGTCAGGCCATATAACATATTGAAATATATATGTAATTTCAACTTCATCTTCAAAACAAGATTATATATTTTATTAAAACAGATATAAATGCAAATGTATATATTTTATTGAAATATAATTTAATATAAATAAACAATAACCTTATTTTATTTCAGTTAATTGCCAATGCAACACTTCTCATTTTCATTTAGTTGTACTAAACTGTAGTACTTTAGCAGTACTAAACAGAACTAAAATAACTAAAACTGAAATAAACACTAATAAAAAAAAGTATAGACACTTTTTAAAAACACTACAAGTAAGACAAAAACAGAAAATATAAGGTAAAACGAATAAACTAAAAAACTATAATAGTACGGCAATGATCCTAAAATATCATTTTGGCCTCTGGAGATTCTGGAGTCACTCTGGATTAAACGGATGCAAGTGTGAACACATTCCTTAGAGCTATAATGCATCACAATGCATGGTGTGTGTCTGCACCTGGTACGCCTGGGGAACCGGGAACTGTATTCCAGGAGTAGGCTGCATGCTGTCAGCCACAGCCTCGAATACGGCCGGCGCTGGGGCAAGAACCCTGTGCTGGAAGCCCTCGGCGCTGCCAGGAAGCCGGCGCGGTTGTGGGGTGAACACTGGCTCCTGATCCTCTAAACGCCTCCTCATGCTGTACTCATACTCAGAAGGGAACCTAAGACCTGGAACAGACGAGACAAAGACAGCAACTTATTAACTATCATGATTTGGCTGTAGTCCAGAACATTACCAATAATCTACTAGTCTAGACTCTGACTATCTGATGAATAAAGACCACAGTAATGTATATGATGTGTATATATACACATGAGCAATAGAGTGCACATGTATATATACATTTGTATGATGTGTATATAAACGTACATGTAAATATGCACGCGATATATATACATGTGCATGGTGAGTGTATGTGTATATATAAATGCTTAGGTGTGTATAAATAAGTACGTATATAAATGTATATGGGTGTGTATATACATGTGCTTGATGTGTGTGTGCGTGCCCTACACATGCAGACAGTTAATGCTAACTTGCTAACCCGCGACTAAAAGTGGAGAAGTTTAGACAGGAATTTCGCTTTGATCAAAGAAACTAAGAAAACTAAAGGTCGGAAGTTTCAGTCTGACAGAAAACCAGCTTATTGAGAGGGAAAAAAGTTCAGAAATACCGAATAAAACTGGTATTTTACACCTCTGAGACTCACCCGCTTCTGTTAGCTGCGCTTATAGTTCACCACGGCTGTTAAAATCTCACGGAAATACTAAAACTCACACCGAAAACACCGATAAAACACATTAAAACAGTTTAAAATCAACTAAAATTCCTGTTGAAAACAAGCGCCGAGGAGGGGCGGGGCTAACATAGGCTTTGCGAAGCGTCTCCGCCCACCTGGTCTCTGATTGGCTCTTTGCTCAGGAGACGACACTGGGTTGCATTTTTATTGAAGTTCTCGACTGTCACTCAAACAAGACTTAACATTGTTAGGGGGGTTGAGCCCAAATCCTCTACTGTTTCACGCGCACACACAAACAAACTCCTGAAACCACGACTGGCTTTGAGAAGCTCGTATGCTAAATCCCGTTTTAGACTGGAGCGTGAGTAGCGATCTGGCCGGGCTTCATTTTACTCTTTGTGATTTTCCTAATGAAGTCGCGGCATTATGTCTGAACGCTTTCAGCAACTTCCTCAACTTCCTGCCTGAGGTTACGTCATTCTTTACGCCCCCCTCAGAACAGCTGGCCAATCAGACTGAGGGATTTCATTAAATAACCGCCTCTTATAGAAATTTGGACTCCGATTGGCCAAACGCTCTGACAACGCGTAAAACATGACGTAAGCCCACAGGGGCGTTTACGCGGAGGAATCGTCGATTCTTATTGGTCGAGTGTTAAGCGAGGGCGTTATGTATGTCCGCCCACGAGAGGCGGGGCTTAAGCCAGTGCCCGGGATTCCTCGCCCCGTCCGCAGTCAGTCAGAGCCGAGGCTCGCTTGTGCGTGTTTGTGTGTACAGCGTCTCGCTTAAAATACGGACAAAACCCAAAACAACACGAACCAAAACATCTCAAACTTACAGCATAAACAAGTTGGGACTGATTTTGACGCAAAGCGCTCAAATATCCCACATGTTCGCGAACGCTATAACACGACACCGAACAAAAGATCCGCGCATAAACACCATCACACGTTTATTAAGCACACATTTCACGATCTCATGATTTCTAGATTGAACGAGCACACACGAACATGACACCACAACCACACACGCCTCTATCATGACATGTTGTCCTTTAGTAATCAGACCCAAAGTCAAAATGGGAACTAAAAATCTGATCGCATGAACACGGACTCGCTAATGTGACCATGCAAAGATCTGAAATGAGGGATCCGATCATGCATTACAGCATAAACACGCCAGCTGATCTAATATTCTTTGTTTACTGGGAGACTGAAGGGGAAAATGTCTAACCGTGTTTGAGCACCTCTCCCCCCCCCTCTCCCTCCGAACACCAGACAGAGCTACAGATCTGCTTTCAGATCTAAAACAAGTTAGAAAAGCCCCCGGGAAAGCATCGGACACACACAGATGGGTTTGTGTCTCATAACACAGAGATACACGTTTCTTTGCTGCTTCAGTTAGCCAAAGCTTTGCCCCTTTTTCTCCCCTTAATGTGCCATGATCGAACGAACAGCCCGATTAATGCACTAAAATCTCCTGAACGACCAGCCCCCTGCAGAAAGCACTCAAACACCGCTAGAAACACATATTCGATCAAAAGAGGATAACATAAATTTGTTTTCTTTCGCCCAGCTGCTACATACCTGCGAAAAAGAGCCTCGCACTCCGGATTCGTGTTTGGAACAAATAGTTGGGAACGCCCCCCTCTCCTCCCATTGGTCTACGCGACCGCATGCGTCATCTAGATTTGAATACGACCCGCCAAATGCATATAGACACAGAGATGTACCAAAGAGGACAGAGAAGACCAGTAGAAGTTCTTTGGATGTACTACTCAGCGCACCTGTAGTATTCCACTTGATGTTTTTCTTTGTAATTTGGTTTAATATTTACTCTGAAATGACACTAGAGGCGCAACAATGTGTGTTAGTATATTTTAAATAGCTTAAAGCAAAGGAGCAATATTTTTTTTAAAGAACACCGTTTGGATTCGACTATTTGACACTGACAGAGATGTGATACTTATGTTAACGCTTTGCTAAATTCCGCCAGTTATTACTGAGGTAGAACACGCCCCTCGTCGAAATCCCGCCTTCGAAAGGCAGTACAGCGAGGGATGCTTAAAATGATTGACAGGTAGAGAATGTTTCTGATTGGCTGAATAAACGCGGGCCACGCCCCTTGCTGTTTTTCTGCAACAGGTATTTAAGTGATAGCTACCATTTTATGTGGTATTAGACGAAAAAATAACTCGACAAAAAAAAAAAAAAAAAGACTATATCAGTTGAGTAATTGTTGTGTTATAGAGGTTTACCGATCCACCCAGTTGATGTGAGAAGACTTTTCCTCATCCTGGCTGTCTCTAAACCATCATCTTCAGATGCAATTGCAAAAAATGGCCTACAAACTACAGAGACATTCCTGATACAGAATACAAGCAGAATTTTGACAATAAATCTGCATTCAATTCCAGCAAATACATAAAAATCTCTAGTGTGCAATGACTGCGTCCCATGGGAGTATACAACTCACCGTCAAGTCATTTCAAACATGTATGACTTCCTTTCTTTCATGAAACACAAAAGGAGCAGAATGACATTCGGCTGTTATACAGAAAAAAGCAAGTCAAATGGATTTGAAATGACATGAGGGTGAGTAAATAAAGACAGAATTTAAATATTTTTGGGCAAATTAAACACGTGGACGGACTGTTGGTCTGAGGTGTTATGGAATAAAAAGACCTACAGAATGACAAATGACTCTAAATTCTAGAAATTGTATGTTTGTTTGTCCTGAATCACATCTGAGCGCAGCTGATTTGAAGCTTCATGTGAAATATGAATTTTGACAATTTGGATAAAATTCACAGAATAAACTGCACTAAATGCAGCACAACATTACATAGACTGCACTACAGCAGGATCACTGAACATTTAGACACCCCCTTCATAAGGAGTCATTTATGGTTACTATTTATGCTGCCCGTCTTTTAATAATGACAGATTAATCAAAAACCCGAGAAGGGTATAATTGCAGCCCGGAGATCTCCAAATGGGGGCCGGAACTCCAAAACGGGGTGGGAGCTCCAAAATAGGGCGTGGCTTCCTCCCATTGACAGACAGGCACATGACACGCATGCGCAATTTTTTCACCCAATCCACTTCAGTGCAAACTCCGCCCCACAGCTGATTCTAAAGATTTTATTGGTTGTGTCAATTAAAGTGTTGATTTCCTACATTATGGTACAAAAAATGCTAACCCCTAAACCTACCCCACACCTGACCCTGACCCTGACCTTAACCAGCGAAACTGACTGCACAGCGGGATTGGCGCTGAATAGCGTGGTAAAGAAACATTAAGCAGAGGTTCAACGTTAACTCCAGTCCGAACACCACTGGCCACGAGCTTTGGGTTCTGCTCTCACAGAGAATATTTACTTATATAGCATATTTTATTTTAGATGAACTAGAAACAATGTTACATTTATAAAGTTTTATTTTGAAATGTAAGTCAATAACATTGGGCGGGGGCCGGAGCCAATGGTGAAAGTCTTTGCGCGAGGAGGCCCCACCCCATTTTGGAGGTTCTGCCCACTTTTGGAGTTCACGCCCCATTTTGGAGATCTCCGGTCTGCAGTTATACCTACTTGAAAAACCCAGTGATTTCGATTGGGAATTATCCTGTCTAAGAGTCACTGATCAATCAAGAACAAGCCTTGTCATATGATTGGATGAAAGCAGGCCTTGCCTCTTACTGATTGGTTCAGATTAGACCTTTTTGGTCTCTGATTGGCTACGAGTGGGCCCTGCTGCTCACTGATTGGCTGAAAGCAGGCCCTGTCTCTGGGCATGCTCGAGGATGGCGGTGTGGCAGAAATAGTACTGCTCGGGTGTTTGGATGCTGAAGGCACGCTGCGCTCTCATCCGTCGAACCGTCTGGCAAATGTTAAGAGTCCCGACGTCCTGCAGCTCGGACAGACAGATATCCAGCGCACAAAAAGTACCTGTGGGCAGAGGAAGTCAGTCTGATAAGCCATTAAAGGGACAGTCCACCCAAAAATGAAAGTTCTGTGATCCTTTTCTAACCCCAGTGTTGTTTCAAACCGGTATGACTTTCTTTATTCAGTGTAACATGAAGGAAGATATTTTGAAGACTGCTGGAAACCGAATTGTTTCGGTTTCCCATTGACTTCCATTGTCTTCTTTGTCCATATAACAGAAGTCAATAGGAATTGAGACTATTTAGTTACCAACATCCCAACATTCTTCAAAATGTCTTCTTTTTTTTCATTTACCAAACCTGTACGACTTTCTTTCTTCTGTGGGACATGAAAGAAGATATTTAGGAGAATTTTCATTAACTAAATAGTTTTGGTTCCAACATAACATGCTTGTTATTGGTCAAACTACTTTGGATGTTTTAGGCAATATAAAAATCCTGGCCAGGACGTGTCCCATATAAATGGCACAAATGGCCACCCTAAGTCAATGGGAACCAAAACTGTTTGGTCACCAATAGGGCCTTTCGCACCGCGGGAAGCTTTTCATAGTACCAGAACTAATTGTGGAACTACCCACTTTTTGGAACTGGGTGCGATTTTAGTACCGGACTGCCTTTTTCGAGAACCAAATTAGCTCCTACTCCGGAGCAGGGTCTAACCAGCACAACTGGTACTAATCGTGACGCAAGTAGACATTGATTGGCCAAACGCGTATGAAAACGCCCTCACCCGCCATGATTTAAAACGCCGTGTAAACATACTGTAAACATTGTGTCAACTTATTTCGCAAGTATAGAGAACAGCGATAGATGGACGGACGCTGAAGTGCAGGCACTTGTAGCAAATGTAGCACTGCCAGTTGTCGTTGGAGATTCTTAGTCCTCCTTTCCGTTCTTTCAATCGCTTTATGTATACGTTGACTTTCCATGTCCATTATTGTGAAACCCGCGAGACACAACAAAAACACAGCTCTGATCACAGCATCCTCCATCCTCCTGTTGTTAATGTTGTTCTTCTTTGTTTCCATTGTTGAACGCCACGCACAAATGACGTCGCTGGCAACCGGCTTACGTCACTTCTTAGTACACACTGTCGGTGCGAATGCAACCCTTTAAATGGTACTGGAAAATAGTACTTTAGTACTGTACATTTAGTTCTGGAACTAAAGCGGTGCGAAAGGCCCTAATATTCCAACTTTCTTCAAAACATCTCCTTTTATATTTATTTACTAAACCTGTATGACTTTCTTTCTTCTGTGAAACATAAAAGAAGATATTTTGGAGAATGTAGGTAACTAAATAGTTTGTGTTCCCATTGATTTCCATTGTATTTTTGTCAATACAATGGAAGTCAGTGGGAACCAAAACTGTTTGGTCACCAATATCCCAAAACTCTTATTAAAATCCAAAATATATGATTTAATGTTAATTTAATAAATCTGTATGACCTTCTTCTGTGGAAAATGAAAGACGACATTTTGAAGAATGTTGGTAACCAAATAATTTTGGTTCCTATTGACTTCCATTATATTTTGGTAACTGTTTGGTTTCCAACATTCTTCAAACTATCTTTCATGTTCCACAGAAGAAAGTCAGTCATACAAGTTTAGCAAATGATGACAGAATTTTCCTTTTTGGCTAGAACTTTAAAGCAGCTCATTAATATGTAGATTTGTTTCTGTGGTTCGTTTAATGACTGACCGGTCCGGCCGATGCCAGCGCTGCAGTGGACCACCATGGGCGGGCCGAGCGGATGACCCCTCCACTGTGACCCGAAAGCCTGGACCGCCCACTGCTGCTGGTGCTTCACGGCACCCAGGAAGTCAATCAGAGACAGCGCGGAGGATGGGACCCCGTAATCAGGCCAGCTGAGGAACTGAAAATGAGTCACCTGTCTCTGTTCGAATGTCTGGGAAAAAACAACAAAAGTTCAGACAAAGTTCCATTTTACTTTTCTTCAAAAGTCAGATATACAGAACCACAATATTCAGCACCAGAGCAAAAGAAAGTTATATTTTAGTTCTGAGTTGGCAGTCTAAATCTATCTATCTATCTAATTATATTGCAACTTATAACTATGCATTGTTATATTGGTGCATATAAACAAGTATTTTAATGTTTTTTTGTGTGTGGATTAAATAGCTTGAAATTATGTAACTAGATGTTTATTGTATTTTTATATTTTGAAACCACAATGCAACAAAATAATATTGGGCTAAAATGATGCTTAAAAGTGGTTTTGAGCATACAGTATATACATAAAGACAGCACACATACATACAGACAGAGCTCAAATACAATCAAAATGCTATGAAATATTAAAATATAATTTTCTAGTAATATTACTCAGCAATACTACAGCCACATTAAGTGGTGAGATTGAAATCATTATATAAATCATATATGAAATCATAATTACTGAAACAAAAACTGGTATATGTGTGGTACCTCAGTGTTGTGCAGCTCAAGTGTGGTTTGGTTGTAATGTGCTTGTTTATCCACTCTGTGATTAACCACAGCGATGTGCCCGTACACCTCCTGACCGCCCTCCTCCTTGGGCCAGTACTGTCCACACTTCCTCCGGCCCCCCTCGTCCGTCCTGCGCACACACACATTCACACACAGATCTATAAGCAGCAGTCTTCGTAATCTACCGAGACAACGTCCATATGCCACAGCTCTAATCTGATCTCAGAACAGATCGGTTCTACAGAATAACTTTTTAGTAAGTGGCTCAAATCTGATTAGCTGACTTCTACATAATTCTAGGAGTCAGGCTTCATTTTATCAGCCCAATAAGAAACAAAGTTGTATTTATGTTCCCAGGCTGCTACAATGAGAACTTCTGAGAACAAAGTTTGTGCCACTGAATCTCAAAAAAAACATTTAGTAGCAAGCATGAGTGCAACTGTACATTATATTCTACTCTCTGGTTAAATGTGATTTATGTGAACCATCACATAAGACGAACAAACAGTGGTTGGCCACTCTATTTATGTTGGTCAGAAAACCTCTTCCTTTCTAGGTGGGTGGAGTTTGGCCTGAATAAGTGGCAATTTGGACTAGACATTCTTGTGATAGTAAAACGTCTGGCTACACATCATTTCCTCTATATTTGTTAACTAGACTCTCTGTGACATCTCACCTTGTAGTCATTACGATGACAAGCACACTTTGCTCCCAAACCATTCTCCAGAAATCCCCGTAGGTTTTCTCCAATGGACCTGTTAAGAAACAGACGCATCAGTTCCAGTGCAGGTTAAGAATCATAATCCTAAATATGATGGGTTATATAAATAGATGATTATTTTTACCCTGAGTCCCAACATATGCATTTTTCTGTTTGTATCCATCCATGAAGCTGGCATTTATGTAGTCTGATCTCTGTGGAACGAAAACATGATCAGTGTCCAAACAATTTTGGGTCAGTAATTTTTTTTTTTTTTAAAGAAATTAATATTTTTATTCAGCAAGGATACATTAAATTTACCTAAAGTAACAAAAATATTTTTCTGTTGCAATAGATTTCTATTCAAAATATGCTGTTTTATGAACTTTCTGTTCATAAAGTTCATGAACAGAAAGAACTTTATGAATAAATTACATTCCCCGGGCGCCGCAGCATAAATGGCTGCCCACTGCTCCGGGTGTGTGTTCACGGTTTGTGTGTGTTCACTGCTGTGTGTGTGCACTTTGGATGGGTAAATGCAGAGCACTAATTCCGAGTATGGGTCACCATACTTGGCCACATGTCACGTCACTTATAGAAGCTTGAAAAAATGTATGGTGACTACAGAAATATAAAACTGCACAACTGTTGTCAACATTGATAATAATAATAAATGTTTCTTGAGCAGCAAATCAGCATATTAGAATGATTTCTGAAGGATCATGTGACACTGAAGACTGAAGTAATGATGCTGAAAATTCAGCTTTGATCACAGCAATAAATTACATTTTATAATACATTACAATAGAAACATTTCTTTTAAATTGTAATTATATTTCACAATATTATTGTGCTGTATTTTTTATTAAATAAATGCAGCCTTGTTGAGTATCTTTCAAAAACATTAAAAAAAAACCTTACCGACCCAAATTTTTGAATGGCAGCGTAGATCGGCCAAAACTAAATAACATCAGACAGCACAAACCTCGTTTCTCCTCGCTTTGAGTCGCACACGAGTCTGATCGAGACACAGCACGTCGCCATAACGATTCCGCTCCTGGTTGTGAGCAGCCCTGCAGAAGTTCAAAGACAACATGAAATCAAACTCTGTTTTCCTCTAAAACACCTCTCATTATTAAGTGCACACTCACAGCGCACAGGTGAAGGTTCCAGGTGGCTGCTCTCTGCGAAGCTCCTCATACTCGAGGTAGATCCCGCTGCGCTGGGCCCGGTTCAGGTGGGCCATGAGCTCGGCCAGACCCATGGCCTCAGGTCCTGGGACGTGTATGGATGTGTTCTCCAGAGGAATCCCCACCAGCTCGTCCACAGGGTCCACACGTCCGTTCTGCTCGGACAGCAGCTGCAGATTCCAGCTGTGCACGTCCAGAGGCAAACAGCCGCCCAGGTGCTCAGGTAAACAGTCTCTGGGCAGATGTTGTCGCAGGTCGGACATCTTCACCATTTGAACCTGAGAACAGATTGTTTAGAAATAATGAAACTGACAGTAGCCATGTTTCCATCCAAAAAGATGCAAATTTAACTGGATAAAACTGGAATATCGCATAAAAAATTAGCGAATTGAGCACTAGGGCTGGCAAAATGGCTGAAAAACTAAATTCGAATTATCTACTTAAATATGATCACAATTCGAATTATATTCGAATTTAAAAGACATAATTTCAGTTAGGGGGAAAAAAAAGCTTTTGGCTTCTCTCCTGAGGCCACGAGAGGGCGCATTAAGCAAGATATTACTAATGCACGTTTACTAATGCACGTCAAAGCAATAAAATAACACGACTATCTTTAAAAAAAAAGTGCATAATTTTTAAAATAATGTCTATAAATCATAATTATTAAGTAGCTTAAACAATTAGAAACAAAACAGCATCATGTATGTATAAGTTTAATACAAAGGACCGAAAACCAATCACAGAGTACTTTTTTCATAAACATGAGATGCAGTGGGATGGGGGAAAAACCGCCATAAAGTCTCGATATTAAACTTGTATTAATTTTACATGGCTTTCTAAACATGCTGCTCTCTTGTGCGAAACGTGAGTGTATAAAAACAGTGCTTAAAAAAAAAAAATAATAATAATAATTTTTTCCGAATATTCGCCGAATTGAAAATAAAAATCCACATTCAAATGCAAAAACGCTGCATTCGAATGTGTTTTTTTATTTTAAATTCGACGAATATTCGGGAATTTTTTCCCATTCAGTGAGTTGAAGAGAACAAAATCGTCACTTCCTGATTAACTTGCACTAAATATCATGAAGAAAAATTACATTCGAGAAGGCACTGTTTATAATAATTTTTTGTATACAATAAATTACAAGCTTCAGAATGCAGACGCGGTCATGTTATCTTATTTCCGGAGCCTGCTGTTTGGGAAGGCAGTTCTGAGAGTTTATAACGTTATAATAAAAATTATACGAAGCACTTAGACGAGACTTTGCTCAAGCATTTTAGAATGACAAAACTAGCATTTCAGATGCAGTGCAATGAGATTGGTCCGTTGGTTGGTCCAATTTTATTCTGTCCCATCGCAAAGTCACATGTCTTTTTTGATGCGCATTAAGAAATGTATTCAGTAAAAGTGTTTCCATCATAGTTTATGCGCATTTTTTCTTATTGGATAAAAAGTTTATCCTACTCAATTGTGCGCATAAGTTTTTTTATGCGCATCTTGGCATTTCCATCCAGCGTTTTTTAATGCGATATTCCAAAATGCACATAAAAATAGGTGGATGGAAACATAGCTAATGTGGCCACGAAAGATGAGAAAAGTGGGTTAAGCACATAGACCAGAGACAACCAGGTCAGGTGGTTAACCAGAGTGTTACCAGCTCTAACCTGGTTAACCAAGATGGTTTATCAGGTCCAACCTCCGCTGGTTTTGATTTAAATCGGCTATTGCCAAATATGTGTGTATACCAACCCGTTCTCTGAGCTTCTCCTTCAGTAACAGACTCAAAAGGTTATACGGGACCCTGAACCACACAGGAGCTCCAACGATAAGCACTTTCTTGAGCCGTGCTGGGAAAGCACCCTGCAACCAACAAGCAAATGGTTGGACAGATTTTCTGATTTACTCTGACATCTACACCACACAAAAACCCACCAACTCTCAGACACAGGAAAACCGCACACAGATGAATCACAAATCTCACCTTGAGCAAATTGAGGATCTTTTTGCTGAGGTCCAGTTCAAAGTTTGTGTAGTTGGATCCAGCCATGTCATAAATGAAGACCAGTCCATTTCTCTGAGTCTCAAAACTACAGGAAAGAAAGAGAGAATTATAACATTACAACTCATGATAATGAGCCATTTTCTGAAGTCAAAATCTCTGGTTTCACACAATGGTCAAAAGTTTGGAATAATTAAGATGTTTAATGTTTTTGAAAGAAGTGTCTTATGCTCACCAAGGCTGCATTTATTTGATCAAAGATACAGTAAAAACAGAAATAGTGAAATTTTATTATTAAAATAACCGTTTTCTATTTTATTATTTATTTACAATGTAATTTATTCCTGTGATGTAAAGCTGAATTTTCAGCATCATTACTCCAGTCTTCAGTGTCACATGATCCTTCAGAAATCATTCTGATATGCTGATTTGCTGCTCAAAAAACATTTCTGATTATTATCAATGTTTAAAACAGTTGTGCTGCTTCATATTTTTGTGGAAACCATGATACATTTTTTTCAGGATTCTTTGATGAATAAAAAGTTAAAATAAAAGTTTAATAAAAAACAAACAAACATATTGACCCCAGACATTTGAAAGGTAGTGTATATTGGTCACCTCTCCACAGCTCGGTCCAGTAGGTAGAACAGGGCCTGAAGAACCACGTGGTTTCCCGTTTTGCTGGGCTGGTGCAGTTTAGCCGTGTAGAGGGCGATGGATGCGCCAGACGGGTCCCGGACACCCTGATACCAGAACACAGTGTAAAGCATCTCAAAATCTCATTTTTTAATGTTTACAT
The DNA here is from genome assembly GCF_001515645.1 of Sinocyclocheilus grahami. Classification (NCBI taxonomy): domain Eukaryota; kingdom Metazoa; phylum Chordata; class Actinopteri; order Cypriniformes; family Cyprinidae; genus Sinocyclocheilus; species Sinocyclocheilus grahami. The sequence goes on along the minus strand of NW_015505886.1, from coordinate 1,194,397 downwards.
GTTTAGTCGTCTCAGCTCTTTGGAATGCTAGTGTATTACTTTGTACTGCATACTAAATGTTGAAACGGGATGCAATATGCAATGATAAATGCTTCAACAAACAAAATTGCTGTCATACAACCACACTTGATTGCAAGTTTAATTCATGAATTTAGACTGGCGTTCAATTCATAAGCAATTCAGAAATAAATACCATCGTTTAAAATTTTTGCAAAACTTTGTGCAATTCTGAATTAAATAAAATAAGAATACAATGAATGCATGAATAAAGGAATGAATAACTAAATAAATTAATATCCAAACATACAGTACCAAATAAATATGGTAGTTTTACATTTTACATAGTCTGTTTTTTAAAACTTTTTTTAAACAAATTTGGAATTAACATAAAAACTATAATGATAAAATAAAAAACAATAAAAAACAATGAATATATAAATGAAGAAATGAATGAATAAATAATAAATGAATAAATATCCAAACATACAGCAGTATGTTCTTCCAAATAAATACAGTGGTATTAAAATAAAACTATAATGATCAAATAAATAATAAAATTAATAAATGAATGAATAAATAAATTAAATAAAAAAAAACAGTATAATAAAATAGTAAAACAGTATTTATAAAAGTAGTAAAATCTTCCAAATAAATAATACAGTGGTTTTAACAGTTTAATCCAACTTTGTGCATTTTCTAAAATAAAATAAAATAAAATAAAATAAAGCCAGGACAGTTGATATCACCTCCTGGAACAAGATAAGTGCAGGACACCTCTGGGTAGTAGTTTTAATTGTGTACACACGGGGGCAGAATAGATCGTGTCTGAGATGTGAAGGATGACTCACTCCAACACATCCGATCAGTAAAGAAACATTATATTTATCTCTGCCATTCAGTAAGACACTAAATCTAGTTGAATCGCTTTCAGCTGACCCATTTCCGTATGTGCAAGCACACAGCTTTAGCATTTATTAAATATTTATGTCAATAACATATTCCAATAATCTGACGACTCATGAGATGCACGGGACTTGTGTGCATCTCTCAGAGTTATAAATACAGATGGCAGGATGTGAGGAGAGGAGACAAGAAGATGAGGAGGATCAATGAAGTATCGGATGAACCAAAGGGGTCCTGCTTCCGCAGCGTCCAATCAGATGTCATAATGTACACTTGTCTGACCAATTTGCAGCACAAGGCAAAGTAAGCTAAAATATTTGAAGAATGAATTTTGCAGACTCTGTCTTGACCTGGTTATAATAACTGGCTGAAAGTTGAAGTGAAACTTGGATTAGTGACTCTGCAGCTGTAATTATCGGAGTGGAAATACGTCTTAGCAATGCATTTTTTTTTCCATTTGTGAACCGTTGACCTCATATCCAAGATTTAAAGAGCATAAACAGCCCTTCTGAAGACACGGCCCTGATGTGATATGAACTTACCAACACAGTGAACTTTCCACTCAACAGCTCAGAGCGTAACGGCTCCTCGTGAGGCTGCAGCTTGACAATGCCCTCCCTCAGACGTGTCTCCTGTAAGAGAAACAGAGATATATATTTGTGTTTCATATTTATCTTCCATGTTTTATGAAGGGGTTTATTTTGTGATAATGATCAACTAATTGAATTAATTATATACCCTTTATTAATCACTTGTCTACTAAATATTTATTTAATTTTGTTTAATTTTATTTATATATACAGTTTATTTTATATTTTAATGTGGTCTATACTCACACAAAAGAAATAATAAAACAAAAACAAACAAACGATGAATTAAAATAAAATATTATAAAATAAAATAAAATAATAAAACAAAACAAAGTCATAACATAACAGCCAGACACTCTGGTAATCGCAAAATACTATTTTTTGTCAAGCCAATAACCTACATTAACCTGGAAGTGAAATATTAAAAACAAAGAGAGAGAGAGAAAGAATAAATCAGCATCACTCTACTGTCCTCGTCTGAACCCAAAAATACAGAGTTCTGGAGAACCGAAGCTTAAATCTGCTGCACAGAGTCAGACCTGAAAACCTCCCAGACGCCACGCCGATCTTTACTGAGTGAATTAACAACAGCCCAACCCAGACACACAGACAAACAACAGCAGTCCCTGCTCAAACCAGATTCAGACACTAATTCAATTCTGAATTAACATCTGAAACAAAACCTGCTCATTTTAAGTTCAGTTGCACTTTATAAAAAAAGTATCTGTCCCTGTAAACTTACATTGCTTTTAAATAAACCTAATTATAATTGGTATAAAATTAACCATAAAAATAAGGCTGTCATTTTAACATGCAAATTCAGTGTCACTAATTATAAAATAAATATTTTGTAATAGTAGGCGAGTTATAGGCTTATATTCAGTGATTTCAAAATAAAACAAACAATATAATGACTTCTAAAGCCACTTTTGTTTATTCATTGCCATTAAAAACTTATATTTAAAAAAATAATTACATTAAAAATGGTACCTGAAACTTAAACCTTAAACTGTGGAGAGTATCCACTGAACGCAAACAGCGTATGCTGTTCTGTATCAGCCGCACCACACGGATACGTTGTTTTCGTTCAAATCAAAGCGTAAATAAACTTAGAAAACGTATCCGCGGGGTGCGGCTGACACAAAATGGCGCTATGGTGACAAATTGTTGAATAAAGTCGTTATTTTTGTTTTCTTTGTGTACAAAAAGTATTCTCGTAGCTTCGTAAAATTACGGTTGAACCCCTGATGTCACATGGATTATTTTACCGATCTCCTTGCTATGTTTCTGGACCTTGATCGTGTTACTTACATTGCTGTCTATGCAGGGTCAGAGAGATCTCAGATTTCATCAAAAATATCTTACGGGTTTGGAACGACACGAGGCTGAGAAATTAATGACAATTTTCATTTTGGGGTGGAGTAACCCTTTACGTTTTTAGAAAAAAAAACATGTTTTTATTAATTAATTACTTTAGTTATTAATTTATTTTATTTATTATTTTTATGTTTTTTTCCCCCCCAGTCCAAGAAGGGAATAGATATTTCTATCCTCGTGTTTATTTTGTTTTTCTCAGCAATTCTGTTTTTAAAGGGGTGGTTGACTGGTTTTTTTATAGGCTTGATTGTGTTTATGGGGTGCAGTCTAACATGTGTTAATGCTTCGTTTGTTAAAAAACACATTATTTTTCACATAATTTACCTTTATTCCACACCGTTCTGTCCCTTCTCCTCTGAACGCGCTGATCATTTCCTGCTTTTATGAAGCCCCTCCCTCAGAAATACATGATGGGCTCTGATTGATTAGCTGGCTCAGTGTGTTGTGATTGGCTAAACCGCATCTAGCGCGTGTCTAATTTTTACGTGCACCCCTAGTTTTCTCTTCCTCTTCTCTAAAGCAGCGCAGCATGGCCTCGCCCCCTTTGCTGCATGTTCCCGGAGGCGGGGTTTATGTAAAATTCTGGGTTCTTGACGTAACGGACCCGGGAAGTAACTCGTTGTAGTCCCTTACCAGTCGTTTTTGTTGGCATTAAACTGCCAGAATTTTAAAAGACGATATCTCTGTTTGCATTGAACTTTCAGATTCGTAACTTTGCAGATATTGTTTATGATCAAACAGCAACATTACACACTAACTAACATTAAAAAAGTGAAATCGCAATCAACCACCCATATATTTACAAAATATAAATATTAAAGTTTACACAATCACCCTGTAGCTGTGAAAAAGCTCGATCGCTCGCAGAACATCAAACTTGCGGGCCATCAGAAACTTCACAGCCACGTCCCAGGACAATGGCGAGACGCCGTGTTGGGACGTCCATTTGTTGATTTCCTCCAAAAACTGCTTCGTGGCCTGAGAAAAAAAAAAAGATAAATGTTACGTTTTCATTACTATGGTACATTTTGGTCACACATGCAAAATCACCAGCTGCCGCAGAGACCTGCACTAGTGTGTCCGTCAGGGGACTTCGAGTAGGTTTACGTCCGGCATTTACAAAAGATTGTATGTTCTCAGTCATTCCCTGACAACTATAAACACATTACAAACAAGACCATAAGAGAGCGAGGCAGGAGACGTGGAAAAAACAGAATGATGTTTGGATCTGGAACGCTCAGAAAATCCAGATGGGGAACCAAGAGGCTTTTGCATCAGGCTTTGCTCATTTCATACCAAACACAGTGACGAAATCAAGCTAAACCGCATTAAATGAACTCTCTATAGGAGAGATGCTGATGCAAATCACCTGACAGCAACTTCAGGTCGTCTCAGAACTGATTTTCACATGTTTTCAATGCATTCTGGGAAACTATGCCTCCACTCGACTCACAGGAAACACATCACATGGCTCCAGTGTCTTCACTCCTATTGGTTAAACCTTTCTCAACGTTTTTGGGGGAGCCACGGGAGATCAGGCTGGTTGTGCACTACATATGTCCGGCTCAATATAACAGGATATTTGCCATCAGCTATACAGACTATTCTACAGAAATCTGTGAAAATAAAGCGTCCCTGTTAATTTGACCTAATAGCTAAATAAATAAATACAATAAGCTCAGTCTCTCTCCAGAGGTTCCAGTCCACCCACTTGCACAACACTGTATCCTTAAAAGGACAGATAAGCAGCATATCCAGACATCCAGTTCTGCAGAATTCACCTCCATGAACTGTGCTGTTTCACAGGTTGCAGTTTAATCTCCACAAAGTTCCTGCTCATGGCCTGCCAGTGAACTCTGAACATCATGCATATTAAATGGTCTTGATTTGTTTTGAACAGTGAAGCTGCCAGCGCTTCTAAACAAAAATCCTGAATCCTGTGAGTTCTTTGGTTTCCCAGCATGCACTACACATTTGAGGTCTTCCCCATAACATCTCAACGACTTTCAGCTTCGCACCTTAAGAGGATTAAGGTAATTTTATATATATATATATATATATATATATGCATGCCTGTATATGTGTATATATATATATATATACACATATACATACATATATATCTTGTCGTGTGGATTATATGTGAATATAAATACAAAAATATATATCATATTTGTGACATCAGAATTTTTTTTTTTATTGTTTTTATTTTTTATATCCAGAACTGCCCTGAAAATACAACAACAATTTTAAATTATTATTATTATATAAAACATTTCTTTTTCTACTATGAAAAGACAAAATATAGTATGCATGTATTTATTTATTTACTGACTATCTTTTCAGGGCAGTACTCTCTCTTTCTCTCTATACACAACTTAAATCTTTAAAAAATATATTATAAAAAAAAAAACATCATGACTATAAAAATATTTCAATCTTACAAAAAATATTTTTTGTAATATGGCCCAAAGTTTTTTCTCGTAAAGAGTAGGGGTGTAATCCCGGTCTCCTGGCCAAATTGACGCCACACGGCCTCCTAATAATCCCCATCTACTGGATTGGCTCTCTCTTCTCTCCACCTGTAGCTGGTGTGTGGTGAGCGCACTGGCGCCGTTGTCCTGTGGCTGCCGTCGCATCATCCAGGTGGATGCTGTACACTGGTGGTGGTTGAGGAGAGACCCCCACATGATTGTAAAGCACTTTGGGTGTACAGCAATACACAATAAAGCACTATATAAATGCATCACTCATTCATTCAAAGTGATGTTTTATAAAGTGATTATAATCCTCATCATTATATAAAACATTTATTTTTTTATATTTTGAGATGCATTTAAAAAAAAACAAAAATAAAATAATATAAAAACATAAAATAAGACTTTTGATATCTAATAAGGACAAAAATATATATGAATTAGTATTATTAGTCTTTTCAAGGCAGTACAAGATATTTAAACAAACAAATCATACAAAATTTTGTAGGATTTATTAACACCCATAAAACCATTATATTATAATATATATATATATAGTAATAATAATTATTATAATAATGTTTTAGAATCATTATTATTACTATTATAATAATTTTGGGCAGTTTTAGATTAAAAACAAATCAGAATTTTTAACTATATTTATCCTGATTAAGGGTATCCCTTACAAAAATGAACCATGGTTTCATTACAAAACAAAAATAAATATAGCTGCAAGCAGCGATGGCGGGCCCAAGCCGTCTGCAAACGCCATCCCGGAGGCATCAGGAGAACGGTGCACAGCAGGCATAATGTTAAAAACTATATTAAACTATATTAGTTAACATGGACAACAATTATATAGTATTTATTAATGTTAATTAATATTAAGTTAAAAATGTTTTAATACATTATTACAATTTAAAGTTGTATCTTGTATGAACATGAATATTTAATGTTAGTTTTAACTAACATTAAAAAAGATTAATAAGTAATCTAAAAATATATTGTCATTGTCAGTTCATGTTAGTTAATGCATTAAATAATGTTTACCAAAGAGACCTTACTGTAAATTGTTGCCAACACTTTTTATGATCTATAAACGTTTATAAACTAATCCTTAGAAAAACAATAGGGCCCTGCGCCTTTCTGGCTTGGGCCCTAATAAAAAAAATGTAAAATGGTTATTGTAGTAAAACTATGGTAACCACAAATTAACCATAGTTTTGCTACACTAACCATAGTTTAACCATGGTATTTGTAGTAAAACTGTGGTTACACAAATGCCAATCAATCATGGCTACTACGCTTTTACTAAAGTAAAACCATGGTTCATTTTCATAAGGGATACTTGCCCAGACTATGTTGCAGGCCAAACACATGTCAGCATCATCACTCCTCTTTACTTTGGCATCAGTCAGCTCTGAACAGGAAGAAAAACACGTCATGAACTGGACCCAGGTCTCTTCTTACTCTCTGCTTCTACATTCCCTGTGTGAGTTTCTCCAGTGAAAATGCTTTTAGCAGCTCATGTCCCTCAGGACCTCGGAGCACCGGACACAGCCAGTCTGACATCTAATTACTCTCTCACATTCGTCCATAAGCCCACATCCCCACACTGCCTCAGAGACGGGACCCCGGAGTGTCCTTCGCTCACTCACTCAGCCGTGATTCCTGCGCTTTTGCACAGGCAGAGACTGGCGATAAGACACTGACTGCTGACTGGCGGACGGACGACTGGGGGTTTATTTAAATGAGATTCCACAGCAGGATGGAGGACACAGAGAGGCCTTGTTAAAGAAATCAACAGACGCACACTTTCCCTGCTTATTAAAACTGAGGCTTTCTGAGGCTTTACTAGTCATTCATGACATTTTAGTACAAACAAAACTATTCAAAGATTTGCAAAATATTTGCACCACTTACACACATTCCTACTGAGAGTGACCTATAAATAACAAGCAGACTTATATAATGACCATATCCTGTTTTAATCTGTGTATAGTACGAAACTGCTCTCCCACCGACCTGCTTCATAAACACACACTAGAAACATGTGTACATGCGTGTATGTGATTAAATATTAAAGGTGTTTTTGAGTGTTTCATGCTCAGATTCAAGGAATATTTCATCCAAAAATGTAAATGCTGTCATTATTTACTCACTCTAATGTTATCCCAAACACATCTGACTTTCTTTTAAGTAAAACAAAAGCTGAATTTTTGAAGAAACAAATGATCTTGATCAGTGTTTTTAATATAATTTAAGAAAAAAAAAACCTACTGCACGTCTTCTGAAGTGACAGAGCTTTATGTGAGAAACAGACAGAAATTTAAGTAATTATTTGGGTCAGTCAAAGTCTTGAAACTGTGACTATTTCCTCAGAATGACTTGTTCTATGTATGTAAAAAGTTTTGAACTGTTTGGAAGCTGCATTTTAATAATACATCACAATTACTCTGTAATTTTTTCCTGTTATTTTAACAAATCACCACGGCAAAACCGTTCAAGCTATCCAAAATCCATCCGCAATATAAGTTCCTCAATGTTTTGGTATCATGTAGAAAAAGTTTGGTGTGTATAGCGTAATTTTCCTCTGAGGAGTATTCATTAATTCACAGCTATATTTTCCCAAAAATCCATATTCAAATCAATATAGCTGACTTCCTGTTGGTCGTAGCTAATGACTGTAAATTAGAAAGTTGTCCGGCTTGATGAGATCAATATAGGTACCAAGTTTGGTGACTGTAGCTAAAACTAACCACCCAAGTTTTGTCAAAAGGTGGCGCTATAGAGTGCCTCTTCCACGCCCTTTTATGAGCTTTTCGCAGTGTCTATCTATAATTATTACTGACATGTGTGTTGCGTTTCAAGAAATTCTAAGCATGTTATCTGCACGAAAATCACCGGAAAAGAATATTCAAGTTTGACACGTTGCCAAGGCAACAATATTTCAGATATCAATATCCCCTCACCAGTTTTACATCGGCCGTGTTTTGACATTATTCTGAAGAAGTTTGAAGCAAATCGGGTAAAAAGAAGATGATGAATTAAAAGCATTTTGAAAATGACACACTTCCTTCCGTCAGTTGGTGGCGCTATGACTTTGACTCCTAATAGTCACATGTATGCGATCGGCATCATACACCGAAAAAAAAAACGGAAGTTTGATCAAAATCAGACAATGTATGTGTATGTTATAAGACACTTCCTGTTTCTCATTTCTCGCCATAACTTCATCGCCTCGCCACGAGCAAACCGTTCGAGATATCAAAAATCTCTTCGCAATTTAGCGTCCCCCATGTCTTGAGATCATGTTCACCGAGTTTGGTGGCAATCGGTTGGAAATCCTCAGACAAGTATATCAAATTCCAGAGCATGTACTTTTTACACAGCCCTGAATAGCCAACTTCCTGTTGGGCGGAGCCTATGACATGCAGCGCAAAAGTTGTTCGGCTCAATGAGTTCTATATGTGTACTGAGTTTCATATGAATACGCGCAAGTATGTGCGAGCTATTCATCAAGTTTTCCGGCTGTGTTCCAGGGGGCGCCGTAGAGCCCCTCTACCACGCCCAGGTCCCAGCCTCTGCGGCGTCCTAATGGCCGCAGGTTCCAACGCGTGTGCAAATTTTCAAGAGTTTTTGAATATGTTAAGGCCCCCAAAAACCCCCGGAAGGTTGAATAAAAAAAAAAATAATAAAAAAAAAAAATAATAATAATCCTTAGAAAAACAATAGGGCCCTGCGCCTTTCTGGCTTGGGCCCTAATAAAAAAAATGTAAAATGGTTATTGTAGTAAAACTATGGTAACCACAAATTAACCATAGTTTTGCTACACTAACCATAGTTTAACCATGGTATTTGTAGTAAAACTGTGGTTATACAAATGCCAATCAATCTGCCAAAAAAGCATGGCTACTACGCTTTTACTAAAGTAAAACCATGGTTCATTTTCATAAGGGATACTTGCCCAGACTATGTTGCAGGCCAAACACATGTCAGCATCATCACTCCTCTTTACTTTGGCATCAGTCAGCTCTGAACAGGAAGAAAAACACGTCATGAACTGGACCCAGGTCTCTTCTTACTCTCTGCTTCTACATTCCCTGTGTGAGTTTCTCCAGTGAAAATGCTTTTAGCAGCTCATGTCCCTCAGGACCTCGGAGCACCGGACACAGCCAGTCTGACATCTAATTACTCTCTCACATTCGTCCATAAGCCCACATCCCCACACTGCCTCAGAGACGGGACCCCGGAGTGTCCTTCGCTCACTCACTCAGCCGTGATTCCTGCGCTTTTGCACAGGCAGAGACTGGCGATAAGACACTGACTGCTGACTGGCGGACGGACGACTGGGGGTTTATTTAAATGAGATTCCACAGCAGGATGGAGGACACAGAGAGGCCTTGTTAAAGAAATCAACAGACGCACACTTTCCCTGCTTATTAAAACTGAGGCTTTCTGAGGCTTTACTAGTCATTCATGACATTTTAGTACAAACAAAACTATTCAAAGATTTGCAAAATATTTGCACCACTTACACACATTCCTACTGAGAGTGACCTATAAATAACAAGCAGACTTATATAATGACCATATCCTGTTTTAATCTGTGTATAGTACGAAACTGCTCTCCCACCGACCTGCTTCATAAACACACACTAGAAACATGTGTACATGCGTGTATGTGATTAAATATTAAAGGTGTTTTTGAGTGTTTCATGCTCAGATTCAAGGAATATTTCATCCAAAAATGTAAATGCTGTCATTATTTACTCACTCTAATGTTATCCCAAACACATCTGACTTTCTTTTAAGTAAAACAAAAGCTGAATTTTTGAAGAAACAAATGATCTTGATCAGTGTTTTTAATATAATTTAAGAAAAAAAAAACCTACTGCACGTCTTCTGAAGTGACAGAGCTTTATGTGAGAAACAGACAGAAATTTAAGTAATTATTTGGGTCAGTCCTTTAGCTTTTTGTGCATTTAACTTATTTAAAAATTAAAAATAAATAGCTAATAGTAAATGAAGAAAAAATGTTCATACAGGGTAATAAAAAGTATTTAAAAAAAAATTACAAAAAAGTAAATAAAGCTAAACCTAAAAAAAGGAAACTAAAAATGATATATATATATATATATATATATATATATATATATACACACA
>NW_015505886.1:1172301-1183804 GCF_001515645.1 Sinocyclocheilus grahami | reverse complement strand
ACATATATATATATATATATATATATGTATATATATATATATATATACACATATATATATATATATATACATATATCTCAATATAGTATCGAGAAAAAATATCTAACACTACTAAAGCTATACAGTAAAACTAAATTATATATATATATATATAAAAAAAGTGCTGTAAAACGATTCATCGTGATTAATCTCATCCAAAATAAAAGTTTTTGTTTACATACTATATGTATGTGCACTGTGTTTATTTTATTTATTTATTTATTTAGTCATTTAGCAGACGCTTTTATCCAAAGCGACTTACAAATGAGGACAATAAAATCAGTCAAAACTAACAAAAGAGCAACAATATATAAGTGCAAATGACAAGTCTCGGTTAGCCTAACGCAGTACATGTAGCAAGGAGTATATATATATATACAGTGGGTACGGAAAGTATTCAGATCCCCTTAAATTTTTCACTCTTTGTTATATTGCAGCCATTTGCTAAAATCATTTAAGTTAATTTTTTTTCCTCATTAATGTACACACAGCACCCCATATTGACAGAAAAACACAAAATTGTTGACATTTTTGCAGATTTATTAAAAAAGAAAAACTATATATATATATACACACACACACACACACACACACACATATACACACACACACTGTATAAAGGCTGAGTGTGTCAACTCTAAAGTAATTTTGATATTTTATCTTTTGAAAATCTGACATTAACCCATTTCTATAATTTTATTCATTACTGAGAAAAAATATCTAATACTAAACAACATCAGAGATTTTATTGAATCTTTTGATAATAATACTCAGTTTATGCTGCTGTTTTCTCATTTAAAAATTATGTAATTGCCTGGAGGATGACATCATTAAAGAAGTGGCTTTTGTTAGTGAAAGAGGGACATTATGAATGGAAAGTGATATTGAGGACAGAGGATAGACCAATGAAATGATCAATTACAACAATATTTCCTTGGTTAAAAAAATAAGGAATAGTTTTGTGTGTTAGAAGTCAGTACGGGAAAATTATAAAAACAACAAAATCCACTTATAGCAAATAGTTCACAAAAATCTAAATGATTCATTCACGAATCGAACTGTTTGATTCTCAAGTTCAACTCACTGATTCAATGATCCTGTCTGATTATCTGAAGAACAATGACTTAAACTGAGTCTGTTTGCCTCAAAAGAGATAATACATGACTTCAGAATATTTGGAAATGAAGCACACAAGTTGTACAAACTGCTCGTACGGTGCTTTTGCATTTATTTTGAAGCTTGAAAGCTCCAGTCCCCATATAATGCAAGCGAAAGGAAATAAGTGACAGTATATTATTACAAAAATATTAATGGAACGACACTGGGGTGGGTATATGATGAACTTTTGCATTTGTAGATGAACTAATCCTTTAAAGTGAAAACGATTCTGAAACAAAATAAGAAGGATTCTAGAAGCTTCTTGCATGTTTAACCCTCACGTTGTGGGTAATAACTGGTTAACCAATGAGATTTGTCCTCTATTTCTCATTTAGTGTTATGAACATGCCTGCATTTTCAAAACATATACTGTATGTGTGAGTATTTATATATAAGCTACATAATAAATATACACAGTACACACACATATATATTTCGTAAACAAAAACATTTATTTGGGATGCGATTAATCGCGATTAATCGTTTGAAAGCACTAATTAACATGTTTTTATAATGTTAAACAAAGTTACAATACTGTTTATAATATATTATTTATGATTTATTAAAATAGTTACATACAGTCTGAAAAACAGTTTTCATGTTTACTTTTTTGTAATTAGCAAGTATTCATTTGAAAGGTTTACTACTTTTACCTGATGTTTTTCATATTTTTATTTCCTATTTTTGCCGAACTGCCTTTTATTCAATAAGAACCCTACCCATAACTCTGATAACAAGGTACTTTGGTCTGAACTAAGATCACCACGGTAAACCACTGTAAGGTTGTTCTAGTCTACCGGACAGTGTCCCGGGGTTGCTTAGCAACAGAACCGCTGGAACAGAGAATCAGCGTTAATCGGATTGTGACGGTATTTCATACCTGCTCCTCCTCGGCGCTCAGGCGGCTGGCCATCCTCTGCTCTCCCGCTGGAGGATCTTATTAAAGCTCACACAGCTGTTTAGATCGGACTGTAGAGATCAGACCGGGCTTTTTTAGGCCCGTTAGCAGCGATCAGGCTAACAGCAGCAGCAGCGCGAGACTCGCGCCGTTTTCCGCTCGAGATGACCGCCGCTTCAGCACGGCGCGTTCATGATCCGGTCCCGGTTCGGTTGGATCCACACATATATATATATATATTTATATATATTTTTTTTTTTACACACATACACTAATGGTGCTCCAGCGGAGCCTCGGTCCGCCCGCCTGTGTGACGACGGGAGAAATTCATCACGGTGCTCCGTCGAAACTCGTCGAAGGCCGGTTCGTTTGTTTGAAGGTATGATATTATATTCAACGATCGGCTCCGCTTCATCCGGGAGCTTTTAGACGCTTTAACGCGAGAAGGCGAGTGACGATCAGACGCTCCTGAAAAGCAGCAGCAGTGAAAGATGAAAGATGACGCTCCCTCTGCTGGCCACAATGGAGAACTGCAATCTGAACGACGCTCCTCCTCTCCATTCATAAAAACCTCGAGGAGTCCGAGTCATTGGAGCGAATCGGTTCGTTCGGACGGCTCCTTTCAGTGAACTTGTTCAAAAACGGATTCTTTTTTGTATTTTTTTTTCATTTATATTTTAAGTATTTAGAGGAGTTCCTGTACGTGTTATATGTCTAGTGAAATACATATTTAGTTTTAAATTTACATTTAGTCATTTAACAGACGCTTTTATCCAAAGCGACTTACAAATGAGGACAATAGAAGCAATGAAAACCAACAAAAGAGCAACAATATATAAGTGCAAATGACAAGTCTCGGTTATCCTTTTTGTTTATATGTAACAAAAATGATAACCGAGACTTGTATATAACTTGTATATGATTTGATATGTTTCCAAATCATGATGATATCAAATATTTATTCAGACTTCGTTCTCTCTCTCTCTCACACACACACACACACACACACACACACACATATGTGACGACGGGAGAAATTCATCACGGTGCTCCGTCGAAACTCGTCGAAGGCCGGTTCGTTTGTTTGAAGGTATGATATTATATTCAACGATCGGCTCCGCTTCATCCGGGAGCTTTTAGACGCTTTAACGCGAGAAGGCGAGTGACGATCAGACGCTCCTGAAAAGCAGCAGCAGTGAAAGATGAAAGATGACGCTCCCTCTGCTGGCCACAATGGAGAACTGCAATCTGAACGACGCTCCTCCTCTCCATTCATAAAAACCTCGAGGAGTCCGAGTCATTGGAGCGAATCGGTTCGTTCGGACGGCTCCTTTCAGTGAACTTGTTCAAAAACGGATTCTTTTTTGTATTTTTTTTTCATTTATATTTTAAGTATTTAGAGGAGTTCCTGTACGTGTTATATGTCTAGTGAAATACATATTTAGTTTTAAATTTACATTTAGTCATTTAACAGACGCTTTTATCCAAAGCGACTTACAAATGAGGACAATAGAAGCAATGAAAACCAACAAAAGAGCAACAATATATAAGTGCAAATGACAAGTCTCGGTTATCCTTTTTGTTTATATGTAACAAAAATGATAACCGAGACTTGTATATAACTTGTATATGATTTGATATGTTTCCAAATCATGATGATTTCAAATATTTATTCAGACTTCGTTCTCTCTCTCTCTCACACACACACACACACACACACACACAGGTTTGTTTTTATGGTTTATGGACTCTCCATAGGTGTAATGGTTTTTATACTGTACAGACCGTATATTCTATTGCCCTACACCAACCCTACCCCTAAACCTACCCCTCACAGGAAACTTGCTGCATTTTTAGATTTTCAAAAAACTTAATTCTGTGTGATTTATAAGCTTGTTTACACGTGGGGACCACAATTTAGGTCCCCACTGTGACACAAGTCCCTATGAGTCTGTGTGTATTCAGGTTTAAGTCCCCACCAGGATATATAAACCAGTACACACACACACACGTTTGTTTCTGTGAATTGGGGGGACTTTCCATAGACTTCTATTACTTTTATACTGACCAAATGATATTTTCCATCCCCTAACCCTAAACCTAACCCTTACAGAAAACCTGTTTGCATTGTTACACTTTCAGGTAAACATCATTTACTATCTTTAATGATTTTTTCCCCTCCACAATGTCAAAAATGTCAGGTTTTACTATCCTTGTATGTACAATGTAATGTAGCATAAACCAGTACAGACACACACACACACACTTATTTAGTTATGTAAATGATGACATATTCTAATGTTTTCATAACTAACTAAAAGTAAGTTTTCTAAGTTAAAACCCCTTAACTGTCACCGTCCCACCTGTGGGACGCTTGGTTGGCGCTCTTTCTGTTGTTGTCCTTTTTCTCTATCAAATATTTGAAAGATTTTAAAATATATTTAGATTTACATAAACCCCCCCGTTCTATTTTTGTACTTATAGAACAACAGTTCAAAATAAGATATATATTTAGAATAAAATATTTAACTACATTGTTGTTTAGCAAAATGTGCATATATACATAGATATATTGGGGACCTGCAAAATATAAAACATTTAGCTTATTTTTGAGGTCAATTTTGTTGACAGCTAAATATAGATCACAGCAATATTTGATGTCAGTATTTTTAACTGAAAGTTTCCATTCTGTACAGATATCATTCTGGATGCAAGGGTGTAAATTCTTTACTGTTTAAACCTGACGCAAGAAAATCTGCCAAGAAGCTGAGCCGATAAAACAACAAAGAGCTTCCAGTGGGCGGCTTTCCACGGGCTAGAATGACTGACAGGAGAGCATGCATGACATCATGCTGGAAAAATGCACACTTTCAAGTGCTTTCACTTTCAGAGAGGAAATTCACACTCACAGTGAGCCCCAAACTAAACTATACACACAAACACGTCTCAAAGTCAGGCAAAACAGGATTTGAGAAGCTGCAAATCATGCACGTCTCAAAAACTAGAGAGCATTTTTGGCACAGTTTATGTTTTGAGAAGGCCTAGGCTGTTGACGTACTTTATTGATTGACAGGTCTTACTCAATGTCGGTCATGAGTGATCCGGGAAGTCTGATCTGGGCTGACAGGTGCTGCCAGTTCCTGGAAAGCAGCTACTGAGTGACTAATAACCAAACTCCGATTACGGTTTTCTGCAGAACTAAGTGATCTAGTGGTTTCAAATCAACAAAAGCAGCCTCACTATAACCGCCTGCACATCTGTGTTTGATATTCAACCAGAAGAGATTTTGATGATGCCAGCCTTTCCTTCGCAAAGCTAAAAACTCAGTGCTGTTACAATGTTGCCAAGACATTATTTAGTAGTTAAAAACCCTCGTTATTGTTTTATACATGTCTGTCTGTATAGATCAAACAATATTTTATCTATTAACTATAACTTCTATAACTAATTATATGATTGTTTTCTAATAATTGTATAATATATACTGTTCAGACGTTTGTGGTCAGAATGATTTTTTTCGGGAAGTCTGATCTGGGCTGACAGGTGCTGCCAGTTCCTGGAAAGCAGCTACTGAGTGACTAATAACCAAACTCCGATTACGGTTTTCTGCAGAACTAAGTGATCTAGTGGTTTCAAATCAACAAAAGCAGCCTCACTATAACCGCCTGCACATCTGTGTTTGATATTCAACCAGAAGAGATTTTGATGATGCCAGCCTTTCCTTCGCAAAGCTAAAAACTCAGTGCTGTTACAATGTTGCCAAGACATTATTTAGTAGTTAAAAACCCTCGTTATTGTTTTATACATGTCTGTCTGTATAGATCAAACAATATTTGATCTATTAACTATAACTTCTATAACTAATTATATGATTGTTTTCTAATAATTGTATAATATATACTGTTCAGACGTTTGTGGTCAGAATGATTTTTTAAAAGTTTTTGAAAGAAGTGTCTTATGCTCACCGTGACTTCATTTATTCCATCAAAAACACAGTAAAAACAGTAATATTGTGAAATATTATTATAATTTAAAAGAACTGTTTTTATTTGAATATACTTTCAAATGTCATTTATTCCTGTGATATAAAGCTGAATTTTCAGCATCAATACTCCAGTCTTCAGTGTCACACGATTCTTCAGAAATCATTCGGATTTGCTGCTCAACAAACATTTCTTATTATCAAAGTCAAAAACAAAGTTGTGTTGCTTAATATTTTGTGGAAACCGATACTTTTTTTGATTCTTTGATGAATGGAAAGTTCAAAAAGACATTTAAACATTTGTGGCAGTCACTTTTGATCAATTTAATGTATCCTTGCTAAAAGATTAACAATTAAATGAAAAAAATAAAAACCTTTTTTTTTTTGAATCTTTAATTTCTTAAAATAAATTAATAATAAAAATAATCTACTGACCCCAAACTTTCGTCAAAGTGGGTTTATAAGCAAGAAAATTTCAGACATTCAAAAATATTTTAAACAAAGGGATAAACAAAACAGACAGTAAAACTTTATTGAAGTCATAACACAAATTTAAAAAAACTATCCATAGGCTTCTTCACCAGCTGAATCGTAATGATCTCATCTTCTACAGAAAAGATCGAATTAAAAAGCTATATATAAAATCCAATGAAGAGGCGTGACTAAACGGAGTATGTGAATACAGCAGAGCATGAGGGTCTACTATCATTTAAACCTATATGTTTCCTAAAATAATATCTGCAAAAAAGCAGAATGGTTTAATTTTTGCGATTATGGTTGCAGAAATAGTTCCATCGGAGTTACCTAGAACTGAATTGCAATTTTAAATATAGCAATTAAAAACTCATTAACATCAGTGTTCTCCTGAAATGTGATCATCTTCGTGGTCATGCAGAGACTTGAGAAAAGTGCTCTCTAAAACGGTTCATGCAGAAGTCCTCAGACGTCCATGCTCTCTTTCGGAGAGCTGAGAGACTTCTCCAGCTGTGTCTCTGGCGTGGACAGGTGTTCCAGTTCATATCGGCCATTTTGGTCGGCCGGACGAACTTCTGTAGAGGTTTTCTTGTGCTCCAGGATCTGCTGAAGCTGATGGCTGGCATAATCAGGCTTGCTGGTGAGGGGACACTGTGGCACCTCGATGCCCAAGATATCTACCACCATATAGGGTCTGAGCCAGCCGACCAACGGCGTGCTGCCAGGGGTGTAGTGGGTCTCCTTGTGGTAGAAAAGAAGCCCGTCCACCTAGAAGAGAGGAATACAGTGCGAGTTCATCTACTGTATTCCAGGGCTCAAACGTACGAGAGTCTCACTCGCATATGCAACGAAAAACAGATGTGCGAACTATAAAATGTATTTAGGAGCAATTAAAAAAGTCCCTAAAAGTCTAAAATATAAAGTTTCTGCAGCTTTAAATAGGAAAGAAAGTAATACCATAATTAATTAGTGCCGTCAAACGATTAATCGCAATTAATCGCATCTAAAATAAAAAATAATTTTTAATGTAATGTGTGTGCACTGTGTATATTTGTTATGTATAGATAAATACACACACATGCATGTGTATATTTAAGAAAAATATGTTATGTTTATATATTAAATATATTTATAGAAAATAAGTTAAATTAATATAAATATATACATGTAAATATTTTCAAAATATATACTGTATGTGTGTATTTATATATACACATAATAAATATACACAACACAAATATATTATGTAAACAAAAACTTTTGGATGCGATTAATCGTTTGACAGCACTATAATCATTAAATACAGTTTGAAGCAGAAATATTTTAAAACAGTGTACTTTTCTAGTAAGTTACATAATTCTGCTAGTAAAAGCCCCCTTGTATCCAGCTTTATAGACTTAGCATGTCAAATAACAGACGTTCTTACTGTAAAGTTGTACTCATGTGCAAGAGCCGTCTGGATGGACTCTGTTGAACAGCTGATGTTGTTCAAACCCACAAACCGGAACTGCAGAGAGAGAGAACGGACCATGAACCAAGTACTTCAGCTCAAAGTTCAGCTTTGTTAACAGATGCAGCTATTTTGCTCACTTACAGGATTAATCTGAGAAATTTCAGAAAGACCTTCAACCTCTTCCACTTTAGACTGCAGCCAGTAGAACCGGAACTCTGTCTATAAAAATACATCAGTTTGTGCTTTTCATTGTAAGAAAGGAATTATGTGCAAACAAACTAGAATTTTAATACTGAAGCATTTATGAAAATTAATCCCACATGCAAAGTGGTAAGCCAGAACATACATTTACATACAATACCATTCAAAAGTTATTTTTGTGACGCAAAGCTGAAGTGATCCTTCAGAAATCATTCTAACATGCTGGTTTGCTGCTCAAGAAATATTTCTTATTATTAATGTCGAAAAACAGTTGTGGAAACGGATACTTTTTTCAGGATTCTTTGATAAAAAGAAAGTCCAAAGAACAACAATTTGAAATAGCAATCTTTTGTCATATTACATATGTCTTTACTGTCATTAAACCAACTGAATGTCTCCATGCTGAAAAAAAGTATTAATTTTCTTCAAAAAAACAACAACAAAAAATTGGCCCTAATTGAACAGCAATCATGATACATCTAACACTATATTAATGATTGTTTTGGTGCAACAAACATAAGTATATTTCAGAGAAATTAATTATATAAAATGGTCCAAAAGTGTAGAATATGTCTTTAAAGTTTATATAAATGTCATTAGAGGAAGTGATCGCTTACTGAGCAGTCATACACAGGATGTCCCCTCCAGCACATGACATCCAGGATGTAGTATGTTCTGTCCACATCACTGTAGATGCAGTCCAGGATGGTGTAATCTATATAAAACATATTTGTCACTTTATTTTCCGGTATGGTTCAGAACTGCAGTACTCTAGCACACTCTAGTGTGATGAATCTGTAGGACAGGTGCAGAGGTGCAGACCTTTCCCCAATGCAGAGTTGTGTCTGTTGCCGCCGGGAATAAGAGAAGGGAATCGATTGACACAGTAGCCACTTTTGGTGTAAGATGACGTGGATCCCTGAGGATAAAATAATAAACACGAAAATTTAACAGAAAATGATGCACCATATACATATAAGGTTTGGGGTTGTTAAGATGTTTAAATGTTTTTGAAAGAAGTGTCTCATGCTGACAAAGGCTAAATTTATTTGATCAAAAATTCAGTAAAAATGTAATATGTTTTTACAGTTTAAATAACAATTTTGTATTTTAAAATGTAATTTATTCCTGTGACGGATTTTTTGCATCATTACTCCCGTCTTCAGTGTCACATGATCCTTCAGAGAAATCATTCTAATATGCAGATTTGCTGTTCAAGAAACATTTCTGATTATTATCAGTGTTGGAAATGGTTGCGCTAATCAATATATTTATGGAAAACTGTAAAACGTTTAATTCAGGAAAGTATGATGAAATGAAAGTTCACGAGAACAGCACTTATGTGAAATTGAATCTTTTAACATTATAAATGATTTTACTGTGATCAATTTAATGCATCCTTTCAGAATAAAAGTATTAATTATTTAAAAACAAAATTCCTAAACCCAAACTTTTGAACATTAGTGCATGTCTGATCTCAAGATGTTCATGATGGATGGAAAAAATCCAAACCTTGGATGCGACAACGAGGGAACGCTTTCCAACTGGACAAACTACCATCAGCCAATCAGAGCTCAGATCTGCAGGGACGTCCACCAACCACTCTGACAGCATCAGCTGGAGAACAGAAATGTAACAGAAACATAAAATGTACAACTTTTCTTTTAAAATACTTTTAATTATGTTCACAGACAGCATTATAATGCATCACTTTTGTAGTATTTTTATTATAAAATATTTACATAAGTAATTTATACTCATACAAGTTATTAATAGTATCTTAATGACTCGGCATCAGTGTGCAAATGTCTGAAAGAAATCACCAACTACAAGTCACCATCCCCCAGCACTGTGGAGAATCAACAACTGGCAGACGATCTGAATGAGTTCTACTGCAGGTTTGAAAAAACACCCCACACCCGCCCTGAACACCTCTCCACACAACCATTCACACCTCCAGCAACCCCCCTCTCCCCCACACCTGCAATTCAGATCAGCGAAGACGAGGTGCGCCAGGTCTTCCGGAAGCAGAAAAGGAAAAAAGCACCAGGCCCAGATTGTGTTACACCAGTCTGTCTGAAATACTGTGCTGACCAGTTGGCCCCCATCTTCACACAGATCTTCAACAGATCACTGGAGCTGTGCGAAGTCCCTTCATGCTTCAAACGCTCCACCATCATCCCCGTCCCAAAGAAACCCAAAATTACTGGACTTAATGACTACAGACCTGTGGCTCTAACGTCTGTGGTCATGAAGTCTTTTGAAAGACTGGTGCTGGCCCACCTGAAGGACATCACTGGACCCTTGCTGGATCCTCTTCAGTTTGCCTACAGAGCAAACAGGTCTGTGGACGATGCAGTAAACATGGGACTGCATTATGTTCAGCAACATCTAGACAGACCAGGGACTTACAGTATGTGAGGATCCTGTTTGTGGACTTCAGCTCGGCCTTTAACACCATCATCCCAAACCTCCTCCTGCCCAAACTAACTCAGCTCTCCGTGCCCACCTCCGTCTGTCAGTGGATCAACAGCTTCCTGACAGACAGACAGCAGCTAGTGAGGCTGGGAAAATACACATCCAGCACCCGTACGATCAGCACTGGAGCTCCTCAGGGTTGTGTTCTCTCTCCACTGCTCTTCTCCCTGTACACCAACGACTGCACATCTAAAGACCCCTCTGTCAAGCTCCTGAAGTTTGCAGACGACACCACACTCATCGGCATCATTCAGGACGGTGACGAGTCTGCTTACAGACAGGAGGTTAAAGAGCTGGCTGTCTGGTGCAGTCTCAACAACCTCAACGTACGGTACTAAAGTACTGGGACGATTTTGCGTGAACCATTTTCCAGTACCATTTAAAGGGTTGCATTCGCACCGACAGTGTGTACTAAGTGTGTACTAAGAAGTGACATAAGCCGGTCGACAGCGACGTCATTTGTGCGCGGCGTTCAACAACAGAAACAAAGAAGAACAACATTAACAACAGGAGGATGGAGGACGCTGTGATCGGAGCTGTGATTTTGTTGTGTCTCGCGGGTTTCACAATAATGGACATGGAAAGTCGACGTATACGTAAAGAGAATGGAAAGGAGGACTAAGAATCTCCAAGGACAACTGGCAGTGCTACATTTGCTACAAGTGCCTGCACTTCAGCGTTCGTCCATCTTTCGCTGTTCTCCATACTTGCGAAATAAGTTGACATGCTTATAGTATGTTTACACCGCGTTTTAAATCATGGCGGGTGAGGGCGTTTTTGTACGCGTTTGGCCAATCAATGTCTACTTACGTCACGATTA
>NW_015505886.1:1163719-1172291 GCF_001515645.1 Sinocyclocheilus grahami | reverse complement strand
CATACACTTATTTATCTAACACACATACTTAGTCTACACTTCAAATTTGCACATAATATACCTGTACATACAAAACTGTCTATTGTAGTATACCTGCACATACAATTGTCAATTTATATATTTTTATTCCTTATTTACTTGTTCTATTTATTTTATTTATTTTTTAATTATCTGTGTTTTTTGTTCTGTCATTGTCATTCTGTTACACTGTGGAAGCTTCTGTCACGAAAACAAATTCCTCGTATGTGTAAACATACCTGGCAATAAAGCTCATTCTGATTCTGATTCTAATGGTCATATTTCTGCTTTAAATAAGCATTTTCCACCCATTTTCTTTAACCCTTAGCAATACCCCTGCTGATTTTAATACTGTACCTTTAATATATATATATATATATATATATATATTAATTGCAATGCAAATTGAATGGAAATTTTGTTTCCGTTTCTGTCACTTGAATCCATTTGTTTTTCTTTAAAGTCTCATTGAAACAAAAGTAGCTTCAGATCTTTTCTTTCGTGTTGTGATGTATAGTGCACAGCATAAATGAGTACACCCCCTCTAAAACGTAACAAATTCAGCAATTACCCTTTACTTAGAAGACATGTTAGGGTTCTTTGGAGATGTAATGTTCCAACAAGCCTGCTTGATCAATTACCAAAGAAGAATGCCAAAATTATTCAGCAAAATAGGATTTTCTTATCAAAGTGGTACAATTTTATGTTGCAAAAATGAGTACACCCTCCTGAAAGTTACTAACTAAAAAAAAAAAGTGTATAGGTTTATGGCTATTTTTGATCAACAGGTAAGTATATTGAACCAAAACTTTTAAAGACAAGTAATTTCCTGACAATTAAAAGTGTTCTATGGCCCACTGAATCATACTCGGACTTAATTCTGGCAGCAGTGGAACCATTTGAGAGAGAACTGCTAGGTGACTTGTTTCTTAGCATAAAAGAGGACAATGGTACAAGAGGAATACCAATTATTGTTTTAAGTGTGAAAATATAGCAGAAGTAGCACCAACATTCAAAAACAATGGACTTGCGATAAGGCTCCTGAAATAATCAGGTCTTCACTTTAAGTTTTCCATTTAGTGATGAGTGAATTTTTGCTAGAAAAAGAGCAGGAGAAATAACACGCAAGTGTCTCAGAGCCGGCAAAAGCTATGAAAAGAGTGACACTTTATCTCACAGAGTATGACGCAGCCATCAGAAGTGACATGCATGGTTGTTGTCACCACTAGAATTACCTAATGTTTATTGGGCATTTTTTCAGCATGACAATGAATATATTCATTCTCTCAAGATGAAAATCCTTCAGTGGACAGGTATTTCACTCAATCTTAACACTCTTGAGCTGCTGTGAGATTCTGTAGAGATGAGCTAAGCAACACTCCCCATTAAAGATCAGAGCATTTAAGGAGGTCGTCCAGGAGTTAAACAGCACAGATGTGAACATTTGTCATGAACTTGTACACTCAGTGCCAAGAAGTGTCAGAGCAGTGTACTTAGAGTTCTGGAGGACATAAGTACTAGAATATTATACATTTTCTGAATTAAATCTAGGGTGTACTCATTTCTGCAATCCTTCATTTAAACAAAATTGGCTAATTGACTTATCTTACAGAAAATATTGGCATATATTTTGTTGTTTTTATTAAGTATAGGTTTACTATGTTTAAATTTTGCCATTTTTCCATGAATTATATTAGTGATCATTAAGAAAATACATATTTTATATTTATTCAGAGGGGGTGTACTCATTTATGCTGTGCACTGTATGTATGTATATATATATCTCATTAGGATATTAAGTAAAGATCATGTTCCATGAAGATATTTTGTAAGTTTCCTACTGTAAATGTATTAAAACTTATTTTTGATTAGTAATGTGCATTGCTAAGAACTTCATTTGGACAACTTTAAAGGCGATTTTCTCAATATTTAGATTTTTCTGCACCGTCAGATTCCAGATTTTCAAATAGTTGTATCTCGGCCAAATATTGTCCTCCTATCCTAACAAACCAAGGTTTCAGATGATGTATAAATCTCAATTTTGAAAAATTGACCCTTATGACTGGTTTTGTGGTCCAGGGTCACATATTATTATGTAAGAAGCACTCAGAATTTGTTAAAAGGCATTTTTTTAGCTACTGTAACTTTAAAAATCTTTTTTTAAACAACTATATCTGTCTATGTGTCTTTAAGCACCTGGTTGGCATAATGCTTCGGTAGCTTTTTCTTCTGCTCGATCTCCATCCCTTCTTCATCAGTGCTGTTCTCCAGCTGCGGCGGTCTCTTCTTCTCTTCATCCTCCTCATCCTCGCTGTCAGCTCCGGTCCAGTCTCCATCAGCCAGCCGTCGGGCATGATTCACGTAGTTTAGCCTCTTCCTGCCAACATAATGTATTCTATCAGTGTCACTGCATCAAAGTTGAGGGTGTTGAAGGTGGCTGATAACAGCTGCTCGTGTTCTGGGTGGTTGTGTAAGGTAAACTCACTCTTTCTGCAGCTCCAGGAACCTCCTGCGCCGTTCACTCTGCTCCAGAACGCTGTATTTGCTCTTGTACTGGGCCAGGCGTGGATGGGGAGCAGAAGTGCTGTTTGGTTCTCTGGATACAGAGAAGCTGGAGGAGAGAGCCTGGGTCAGAGCCTCCATGATGGACCTGTGACAACATACAGGAGTTTAAATCATGTATATGCCATGATAAGTGTATGTAGACAACTAAGACATTTCAAAAGCAAACAGAACTCACTGAAATCTCATATACACAAACACGATACAAACACCACGTACAGATAAACAGACTGAAGGCAGAGAGAGACAGCAAACACGTGATGAAGGTGGCTGATAACAGCTGCTCGTGTTCTGGGTGGTTGTGTAAGGTAAACTCACTCTTTCTGCAGCTCCAGGAACCTCCTGCGCCGTTCACTCTGCTCCAGAACGCTGTATTTGCTCTTGTACTGGGCCAGGCGTGGATGGGGAGCAGAAGTGCTGTTTGGTTCTCTGGATACAGAGAAGCTGGAGGAGAGAGCCTGGGTCAGAGCCTCCATGATGGACCTGTGACAACATACAGGAGTTTAAATCATGTATATGCCATGATAAGTGTATGTAGACAACTAAGACATTTCAAAAGCAAACAGAACTCACTGAAATCTCATATACACAAACACCACGTACAGATAAACAGACTGAAGGCAGAGAGAGACAGCAACCTTTACTCGTGATTTAAAAGAGTAGGCCTAACACAAACGGAAATGGAAAAGCAGGACAGCGAAAAACACAAACACCTACTTCTGCAGAGAAGCACGCGTTGAAACCAACGCAATGGCGCGCTGACGTCATCACGCCGCGTCGCGGCCGACCCAAATTAATCGCTGAGTTTCACCGATTGGTGAAGAATTCATCTCAAAATCATTTTACGGTGGTTAAAGCTCGTTGGATTTACTGCGACGAATCACAAATTAAAATTCTGTAAAAAATGTACATACTGTAAAAAAAATATATGCTGCATTAGTTCGTCTCCTTGCAAAACCTCAGGTCTAAAGCAAAATAGAAGCGTTACAAAAAAGAGGAAATTAAATATTTAGTGAGACCAGCGGTCCAGGTGTTGCCTATAATTAGTCTAAACAATATTTGTCATATCTTAACTCTTCACCGTGGACTTTAACTGCGGTTAAGTTCTGTTATTATCGATTCAGACTGAAACCAACGGCGACATCACGTGGTATCTGTTAGTTTTCTCAGCGCTGATCAGGATGGACCAATCACAGCTGTGATTGATTACTAGATAAGAAGTATTTAAAAAAGACTCCTGTGTCGGATTTCAAACTAATAATTATTTAAAATATTAATTTCAATGGTTTGTACGTTCTTGTGTACAAGAGATTTGAATGTGTCTGAGTGGCAGAACAGTGCGGTGTTTGTCATTCAGTGGCAATAAGTCATTGTACATTATCTAGTTGAGTTATTGTAGTAATTTGGATGCGTTTCGCGTTTATTAGAAACTGAGAACACTGTTTAACTCTGTCAGTCAGATGCTACAGTTGTTTAGTTGACCGCCGAGCGGCGTAAAGCTCGCGCTAAACTGCGCTACTCTCATTGTTCGAGCGTCGCGTCATGGAAAGAGTTACTGCGTTTGTGCTCAAAGTAAAGAAATAGTTTATGAAAAACTCCTCACGGGCCTGTTCACACAGCGATCTGAACTGGATCTGTGGATTATAAAGATGCTTTAGATGTACTTTTTGTCCTTTTGTTGGCGGAATGCAAAAGATGCGTTTATTTCCCATCTCTGTCTGGGACGAAATGTTGGGATAATGTTTTCATTTGGAATTTAGTTCAGCCGGACTTGCAAAACAGATGTTTGATTTTTAATATTTTGACAGCATGCAAGATGCCTAAAACTATTATATAGTTATTATGGGACACTGAATGTGTTTGCCGGTGTCACGGTTCTGCTGGACGGGATTTGTGGATTTATCGGTTTATTAATTTTTTTTGCGGCTGAAGATTCTGGTTTTGTGGAATAATGAAACGGCATAAATTAAGGGAAGTTGGAGAATAACAACCTGGCAGGGAGTTCCAACATGTAATGCTTTATTTACAAATGTATCATATTGGAGATAGTTTCCCAGGGGGGAAAAAAAAAGATTCCTGTTGTCTTCTTCATGGTCAGTAACTTTAAAAAGACTTGAAGATATTTATCGTATAGCATATTATTTACCAACAGCCTCAAAACTGCTAGTTTTGTTAAAGTACTATGAATATATTAACAAGTACTGCTGTACTATATAACCAAACTTTAAAGTTATCAAATAGCCCTGCTTTTGTTAGATTTGATCTGTGCAGTCTGATATGAGGTAAGGAACTTTTATTGTGGCCCACTTTTGCGCATCTGGCTTGCAAAGTTACAAAAATGTCCTTGAGAGCCAAAGCCCTCTACACTTTCCAAAGTGAGAACAAGGAGGCGATCAGCATTCAGGAGAATGAGGAGCTGGTGATTTTCGATGAGAACTCTGTAGACGGCTGGCTACAAGGAGAGAACAGCCGAGGAGAGCGAGGCCTGTTCCCCGCCTCGTACGTTGACATCATCCGGAACAGATCCGGGTCCAACCTGACGGATCATTCCCTGAGCTCACCTGGAAGCTCTCCTGGTAAGGATATGTCGTACATCCATACGCCTTCCACGACCCTGCCGAGCGACGATGATGACGACTGGGACGACTGGGATGAAACCTCGACGGTGGTCGAGGATGAAGATCCTCGGAGAGGTGTTGGTGCCAATGGACATTCCCAAAGTCCGTATTCCAACCCCAACGTCCACTTCCGGCCCAAGCCGCATATGGAGCGCCAGGACAGCATGTCCAGCAATAGAAAGGGCAGCGTGGTGGGCAGGAACTTGAACCGATTCTCCAACTTTGTGCGCTCAGGTGTGGAGGCCTTCATACTTGGCAACGTTCCAATGATGGCCAAGATCGCCGAGTCTTACTCTATCGAAATGGGCCCCCGGGGGCCTCAGTGGAAGGAGAACCCTCAGCCCTTCACCTGTTCCATTGAAGACCCCACCAAACAGACGAAGTTCAAAGGCATTAAGACGTACATTTCGTATCGTGTCACCCCCAGTCACACTGGCAGGCCGGTGTATCGCCGCTACAAGCACTTTGACTGGCTCTACAACAGACTACTACACAAATTCACGGTAATTTCCGTGCCGCACCTTCCCGAGAAACAAGCCACGGGACGATTCGAGGAAGACTTTATTGAGAAAAGGAAGAGGAGGCTTATTTTATGGATGGACCACATGACCAGCCACCCTGTTTTGTCTCAGTATGAGGGTTTCGAACACTTTCTCATGTGCGGAGACAACAAACAGTGGAAGCTCGGGAAGAGGCGAGCGGAAAAGGAAGAGATGGTCGGGGCTCATTTCTTGCTCACCTTCCAGATTCCCAACGAGCACCAGGACCTTCAAGACGTGGAGGAGCGCATTGACTCCTTCAAGGTGTTCGCCAAAAAAATGGACGACAGCGTGATGCAGCTGACGCACGTCACATCGGAACTAGTTCGCAAACACCTCGGAGGCTTCCGGAAGGAGTTCCAGAGGCTGGGAAATGCCTTCCAGTCCATCAGCCAGTCGTTCCTGCTGGACCCTCCATACAGCTCAGATGCTCTGAGCAACGCCATCTCGCACACAGGCCGCACCTACGAGAACATCGGGGAGATGTTCGCTGAGCAGCCCAAACACGACCTGTTTCACATGCTGGATAAACTGTCGCTGTACCAGGGCCTGCTGTCCAACTTTCCAGACATCATCCACCTGCAGAAAGGTAAAGTGCAAAGTGGTAAACTTAGTTTTGTTTAAAGCGAGAGTTCACTCAAAACTGCCTTTAAAAAAAAAATCTAAATAGGTATTTTGACAAATGTGTCCGTTTTGTTTTTGGCCATACAATGAAAGTAAATGGGGTCCAATGCAGGGTTATTTTTGTTAACTAAAACTAAAAGCATGGAAATACTTTTTTGTTGCTTGAAATAAAAGTAAACGCTAACTGAAAAAACTTAAACTTGTTTTATTTCAGCTTTTCTGATTTTTGTTTAGTTTAACTTGAAGTAAAAGTAAAATAAAGAAAGAAGTCAATTTATTTATAAATTGAAAGTAATTTAAAATAAAGTAAAACTAAAACTGTAGACATTTTAAAAAATTGACAAATTAAAACTATATAATTAATGATATAAAAGTTATTATAAATTATATATTTTTTTCTGTAAAATTAACTAAAAATAAAAACAATTTTCAAAATATTGATACAAATTATAATAGTATATCAGTGATTGTAAAATAACATTGGTACAATGTTTTTTGGTTTTTGATCACTGAAAATGTACAAATTAATAATTTACTCTTGGAGCCATATTGAAATTCCAATAGCTCTGGAACCGAACCATACAGAGCCTTAAAAATGAAGATGCCAAAAGGAAAGTTTGTTAAGACCCAATATCTAAAAGGGCATTAGGATATCTTTAATACTTCTTGAGTTACAGGCATGCTGTTTTCCCATTTTTGAATGGTCACCATTGGCACATAATGCAACAAAGATTGCTAAAGTGAACAGATTTTACTAATAGACCTACTAGTTTCTGTGTAAAAATAACATTGTGATGCTGCCACCTTTCTGAAGTCATTTTTACCCCCTTGTAATTTGGCTCTGAATCTCAGGTGAAAATTGCCATTTTGGCCCCCCTCTACAAAATAGTGGATTACTCAGTAAATATTCATCCATGCCATTTAATATTTTTGCTATGAATATCACAATACATGTCTGTCTTTCTTCAGAAAAACTGAACTATCCATTTGGGTGAACTATCCATTTAAGTAGGCCAACTAATTTCTTTTCCTTTTTTCTTTTTAAAAAAAAAAAGATTTATTGATAAATGGGTCAAACTTGTATTTAACTCATGGGTGCTAAAATTCAGCTTTCATTATTCTTTGTGTCGCGGTCGCCTCAGACGTTTCAAATTGTTTCTAAACCCCTTTTAGATGTTCTGCTTGCTAGTGACTTGCTCAAATGTGGGGCACACAGCTGGAGTGACCAAGTGACTTCATGCCTGTAGGCAGCCAATCACACGTGTTGTTATTTATGAGCAGGGGTTAGTTGGCCTCACATCGTGGACTGGAGTGATTTTTGCTGTTGATGATGTTGGATAACTCCCAAAAGTGACTTACAGAGACTTTGTAAAGCTGAAATGGCAGTTAAGAAAGAGAAATTCCTGGCTGTGCTCCTGACAGGAAGCATCCTCTTCATTCTAAGTCTAAATCACAGGAAGTTAGGGAAATGGTGTGATTAATCAGTGCACTCAAGTCCAAGACATTGAAGCTCAATCAGTTTGTGGCTTAGACAAACTTTCATTAGGATCCTTTCGTGGAATGTCATAGAGATGTTAGGAATTTCTCTCTCATGAGAGCTCAGACTTAACGTACAGGTATATCCTGACATTTAGTAAGTATTTACACTACCAGATACAATTTTGGACACACTTGACTGAGTTTATGTTTGTCACAATATTAAAATTTTGAATTAAAGGCAAATGCATAACTTAGTTTGGTAGACAAATCTGAATTTGCTTATGCATGATAAAAACAGATAGTTGTAACATAAATATTACTATATTATATTATTTTTAATGTTAATTTGTGGTCAGAAACATAAATAAATATATGGTGTGTGTGCATACAACTGAAATAACATGTTAAATGATAAACTTGTTTTATTTGAGCTAGTTAGCAAGGTTTGAAGTACTAAACTAAAGTAAAACTAAATAGAAAAAATAAAACAAAAACAACTACAAAATTACTAAAACGTTTAAATAAAAAATAAAATGAAAATGGAAAATACAAAAATAAATAGTAATTCAAATAATTGTCTATCTGTCTGTCTGTCTGTCTGTCTGTCTGTTTGTCTGTTTGTCTGTCTATCTATCTGTGTCTCTGTCTGTCTGTCCATCTATCTATCTATCTCTGTCTGTCTATCTGTGTCTGTCTATCTATCTATCTATCTATCTATCTATCTATCTATCT
>NW_015505886.1:1158840-1162564 GCF_001515645.1 Sinocyclocheilus grahami | reverse complement strand
TCTATCTATCTATCTATCTATCTATCTATCTATCTATCTATCTATCTATCTATCTATCTATCTATCTATCTATCTGTCTATCTATCTGTCTGTCTGTCTGTCTGTCTGTCTGTCTGTGTCTGTCTGTGTCTCTGTCTATCTATCTGTCTGTCTGTCTGTCTGTGTCTGTCTGTGTCTGTGTGTGTCTGTCTGTCTGTCTGTCTGTCTGTCTGTTTGTCTGTCTATCTATCTGTGTCTGTCTCTGTCTGTCTGTCTGTCTATCTATCTGTGTCTCTGTCTGTCCATCTATCTATCTATCTCTGTCTGTCTATCTGTATCTATCTATCTGTCTATCTATCGGTCTGTCTGTCTGTCTGTCTGGCTGTCTGGCTGTCTGTCTGTCTATCTATCTATCTATCTATCTATCTGTCTGTCTGATAGATAGTGTTATATAATAGTACTCATAATAAAGAATGAGTTTGAGAGAGAATTTTAATATATATATATATATATTTTATTATGTTTTTGTGGTTTTTATTATTACTTTAATGTATATTTAGGACATACATGTATACATAAATAGTCATACACTCTTAAGAAAAATGGTTCTAAACAGTACCAGAAAAGGGTTCTTCGGCTTGTAACAATAGCAGAACCCTTTTTAATGCTAAATAGAACCTTTTTTATAGGGTTCCATATAGAACCATGCTTTGAAAATGCTATATAACTTCATGCCTGTAGGCAGCCAATCACACGTGTTGTTATTTATGAGCAGGGGTTAGTTGGCCTCACATCGTGGACTGGAGTGATTTTTGCTGTTGATGATGTTGGATAACTCCCAAAAGTGACTTACAGAGACTTTGTAAAGCTGAAATGGCAGTTAAGAAAGAGAAATTCCTGGCTGTGCTCCTGACAGGAAGCATCCTCTTCATTCTAAGTCTAAATCACAGGAAGTTAGGGAAATGGTGTGATTAATCAGTGCACTCAAGTCCAAGACATTGAAGCTCAATCAGTTTGTGGCTTAGACAAACTTTCATTAGGATCCTTTCGTGGAATGTCATAGAGATGTTAGGAATTTCTCTCTCATGAGAGCTCAGACTTAACGTACAGGTATATCCTGACATTTAGTAAGTATTTACACTACCAGATACAATTTTGGACACACTTGACTGAGTTTATGTTTGTCACAATATTAAAATTTTGAATTAAAGGCAAATGCATAACTTAGTTTGGTAGACAAATCTGAATTTGCTTATGCATGATAAAAACAGATAGTTGTAACATAAATATTACTATATTATATTATTTTTAATGTTAATTTGTGGTCAGAAACATAAATAAATATATGGTGTGTGTGCATACAACTGAAATAACATGTTAACTTGTTTTCTTGTTTTATTTGAGCTAGTTAGCAAGGTTTGAAGTACTAAACTAAAGTAAAACTAAATAGAAAAAATAACAACTACAAAACTACAAAATTACTAAAACGTTTAAATAAAAAATAAAATGAAAATGGAAAATACAAAAATAAATAGTAATTCAAATAATTGTCTATCTGTCTGTCTGTCTGTCTGTCTGTCTGTTTGTCTGTTTGTCTGTCTATCTATCTGTGTCTCTGTCTGTCTGTCCATCTATCTATCTATCTCTGTCTGTCTATCTGTGTCTGTCTATCTATCTATCTATCTATCTATCTATCTATCTATCTGTCTATCTATCTATCTATCTATCTATCTATCTATCTATCTATCTATCTATCTATCTATCTATCTATCTATCTGTCTATCTATCTGTCTGTCTGTCTGTCTGTCTGTCTGTCTGTGTCTGTCTGTGTCTCTGTCTATCTATCTGTCTGTCTGTCTGTCTGTGTCTGTCTGTGTCTGTGTGTGTCTGTCTGTCTGTCTGTCTGTCTGTCTGTTTGTCTGTCTATCTATCTGTGTCTGTCTCTGTCTGTCTGTCTGTCTATCTATCTGTGTCTCTGTCTGTCCATCTATCTATCTATCTCTGTCTGTCTATCTGTATCTATCTATCTGTCTATCTATCTGTCTGTCTGTCTGTCTGTCTGGCTGTCTGGCTGTCTGTCTGTCTATCTATCTATCTATCTATCTATCTGTCTGTCTGATAGATAGTGTTATATAATAGTACTCATAATAAAGAATGAGTTTGAGAGAGAATTTTAATATATATATATATATATTTTATTATGTTTTTGTGGTTTTTATTATTACTTTAATGTATATTTAGGACATACATGTATACATAAATAGTCATACACTCTTAAGAAAAATGGTTCTAAACAGTACCAGAAAAGGGTTCTTCGGCTTGTAACAATAGCAGAACCCTTTTTAATGCTAAATAGAACCTTTTTTATAGGGTTCCATATAGAACCATGCTTTGAAAATGCTATATAGGACCTTATTAGTGTTATAAATATCCTTTTTAATGATAGTTTTTCATTAATATTAGTATGTTAATATCATTAATATTAGTATTATTTGTATATATTATTTATTGATATTGTTTTTACCCCTCTATCTGCCTGGTCTTATAATATCTGGAAGTGTCTATTAGGGTTTTACATAAAATCAACAACAACATCAACAACAATGTTTCAATTAGGTACTTTTTTTAATGACGTGAAATTGTAGCAAAAATGACAGTGTTCTAACAACAGTTAATAGCAGAATACATTAATGAATGGCAATGGCAATGGACATTGAACATAAATAAATGCTTAAAGAAATAAAACAAAATAGAACATAAAATAGTGTATTGAAGACCAAGCTCCAGTGAAATATCTTCACAATCCTCTATGATGCCTTTAAGTTAATCATGATCTGTATTTTGGTGTGATTGAATGGTAGTTTCTCTCTGCAGATGACGAGGTTGCAGGATATGACAGCATCTGAAATGCACAATTGAGGTTAGATATACAATGTGTCCCTTTT
Organism: Sinocyclocheilus grahami; assembly: GCF_001515645.1. Lineage (NCBI taxonomy): Eukaryota > Metazoa > Chordata > Actinopteri > Cypriniformes > Cyprinidae > Sinocyclocheilus > Sinocyclocheilus grahami. The sequence goes on along the minus strand of NW_015505886.1, from coordinate 1,159,640 downwards.
CATTTGTTTATGTGAAAACAATTGTTTATGAAGGCCAAAAGTAGTATGTGAGCACTTCACAATGTTAAAAGGAAAAAAGTAATATAAAGTCAAGGGATAGCTGGGTATGTTTATGCAAAAACCCTAGTAATAAAAAATAGCAACAATGCACCGAACTAACTAACACCATCTAACAAAATGGACCAAAATGCAATATCTTTGTTACTTACTTAGTGAAGAAGAGGAGAGCATCCTTAACTGAATAGAGCTGGTCACACTTACATGGCATAGAAAAAGACATAGGAAACCAATGAGCATTTGAAAGTTATAATTTATAGACATTTTAAGAAAGAAATTATTTACCTGTTGAGAGTGTGTTGACAGTCTGTGTAGTTGGATAGCTGAGCTCCAGAAAATCAGTAATGAGGCATCTTAGAGTGTAGCCTCGGTTAGGGTTTTACATTAAAACAACAATAACCACAACAGCAGCATGTTGTGCGAATTAGGTTTTTATTGACATGCAAAATTATCAATGCTCTTAACAACAGTTATTAGCTGAATACATTAATGAATGACAATTGACATTGAACATGTATAAATTCATAAATAAATAAAACACAATATAAGAACAAAAAATAGATGTGATGAAGACCAAGTTTCAGTGAAGCAATCACAATCCAATCAATATGATGCCTTTAAGTCCATCATTTTGGTGTGATTTAAGTGGCGATTTGTCTCTGCAGATGATGAGGTTGTGGGATGTGATGCATCTGAAATACACAATTGAGTTTAGAGTTACAGTGCTGTGTCCATGTGTTTGT
>NW_015505886.1:1146000-1158817 GCF_001515645.1 Sinocyclocheilus grahami | reverse complement strand
GAGCTCACTGAGCCCTGAGGCACCGAGGTCGCACCCCCCCATCCTTCTTCGGAACGATGAAGTAACGGCTGTAGAACCCGGACGCTCTCGAGAGAAGAGGAACACGTTCTATGGCCCCCTTCCTCAGGAGAGTATCTATTTCTTGTTCCATTACCAGAGCCTGCTCGGGGCCCACTAGTGTGGGGATGACCCCGTTGAAACGAGGCGGACGAGAACCGAACTGGATTCTGTCACCTTTCTCTACAATCTGCAGGACCCATTTTGAGATATTTGGTAGAAGTTTCCACGCTACCAGAAAATCTACTAAGGGAACCAGCCTCTCGAGCTTTATGAGCAGCAGCCCCACCCCTGAGCAGGTCAGCCTGGTATGCTTGTAACACCGCCATGGTGTGCAAACATGCGCCAGCCTGACCTACCGCCGTATAAGCTTTCCCAACCAGACTCGATGTAAGCCTAACGGACCTGGTGGGAAGCTTCGGGGCCTTCAGGGACGATGCTGAGGATGGGGAGAGATAGCTCGAAAGCGTCTGCTCCACCACTGGCATCGCCCCATATACCTTATCATTCAGCCCCACGATGTTCTTTGAATAATTCGAGACTGTGGGGCTGTAATACGGGATGAGTACGGTTTCTCCCACGATCTTGGCACCTCAGCATGGAGATCGGGAAAAACGGAAGGCCCCCGTCGTGAAGGCTGTGATCTGGATTCAGAACATGCTCGTCTAATTATTTTTAGGACGAGCGTCCTGTTCTAGGCTGGCCAAATGATATTTTATTTTGGCACGAAACACCCCCCATAATCACAAATCACGTGAGGGACTGTGGTGGCGAGTCCACAGTCTCCTCTGTCTCGACACTCGTCACATCCACCTCCTCAGAGGAAGATAGATGAAGCGTCTGGCTCTTCAGAGCCGCGGATCTAGCGGGTGAGGACCGAGAAAAGGACGAGCCCGTCTCGGATCCCTCCGCTAAATCCACCCGCGATCCCCACGACAACAGTCTGCGCTGTGCCTCGGCAACAGCGGGACCGCTGCCAGCGGGATCGCGAGCCTGGCCGCTGTCATCAAACGCAGCCAGGCGAGAGCGGAGCGTGCGCAACGAGAGCTCGCAGTGATGACAATCAGCTGCTCCAAAGCTGACCGTGCATGCTTTGCTGAACAAACGACACACACATCGTGTGTATCCCCTACCGCCAGATATCGTGGGCAGGGAGAAACACAGCGTTTGTAATGCCGTTCACTCGCCATAGACTTCTCATTGTTTTATATATATATATGAGTGCTTGTGCGGACAGACAACAGTAAATAGACAGACACATACACAGAGCGCTACTGAAGAGCAGAAGCTGGTTTGTGCCCGGCCGGATGTGCCTTTATGCTTTCTGGTGCTTACGTCACCCTGCTCGTGACGTCTCGCTGCTCCATTGGACGGATTTGACACGTGCTTCAGAACGCGGTCACGCAAGGGCGTCCCCAAAGCGTCTCGACGCAGCTCGAGTTCCTGAAGGGGAACAATTATGTTTATGAAGGCCAAAAGCAAAAATTGACAGTATGTGAGCCCTTCACAATCTTAAAAGAAAAAAGTGATATAAAGTCATGGGATAGTTTTAATATTTATTGTGACTGGGTATGTTTATACATAAACTCAAGTAATAATTAAAAAATCTAACAATATTAATTTAAAATTAATCTTTTACCTACTTAGTGGAGAAGAGGAGAGAAGTTTCCACAGCTTAGCAGAGCTGCACACACTTATGTGTGACCAAAAACAAAAAAAAGAGATATAAGAACATGTTTGTTTGGAAGCCTGTTACATTTTTAAAGTTACATTTGTATTTCAATTTAAGAACGAAATCATTTACCTGTTGAGAGTGTGTTGACAGTCTGTGTAGTTGGATCACTGAACTCCAGAAAATCAGTAATGAGATGCATTGTCAGTTACCCTAAACACAAAAAAACGTTTCAGCATGAAAGGGTTCTTCAGAATACTATGGTTCTAAATAAAACCATTACTGCATGTAAAGAACCTTTAAAGAACCATCTTTTTTTAGAGTGTAGTTATAAAAAAAATAAATAAAATAAAAAACACAGAAAGTGAGAGAAATAGTGTGCAACTGAATTAAAATGTAAAAACGGAAACATTTTATTTTAGTTAGTTGCCGAGGCTTGAAGTACTAAGCTAAATTAAAACTGAAGGAAAAAAAAAAAAAATTAGTAAAACATTAACTAAAAAATGAAACGAAAATGGAATTCATTTTCATTTTTATGTAGGTTTTAGTCATAAAAAATGAACAGCTATGTCCAGACATTTGCCTGGCAGTGTATATTAATGCTTTTATTAACCAATTTATATGTCTTTCATCATCATCATAAGTTCATTAATACAAAAAGTCAGGCGTTTTTAATTTTGTTAAAGATAAGCAATTAACTTTTTTATCATTTAAAGTTTATGTAAGTGATTTCAGCTCCATCTCCAAAATCACATCCTCCAAAGATATGTAAGCAAAACTCAAAAGGCAGGTTGATTGACATGCAGAGAGCACTTCTGATTGGCTAAAAGGCATCATAGAGATCGTGTGATTTCTCAAGACGCCTGTTTGAGTGAAATCTGTCAGGTGGTGGATCCATTTATGTGAGGTATTACAACAATGCTTACATGAGACCCTGACAACTGAGAAACTGTAATCAATGAGAGGATTTAATGTTGTTAAACAGGTGCAGTGATGTGTTCAATGTGGTGAGGCCAGTAGATTGTTGAAGAGAACAGAAATGCGTTTCATCTTTATTACTGAGTTTGCTGAAGGTGTGATGGGTCACGTGACCGAGGCACATGCCAGATCCCAGATTAACTGTAATGATTTGGAATAGATTTAATCCCATCCTTAAATCATTATTGTGCCTTTTAGGTTAGTTAACGTAGCATTATTCTGTAGTTTGCACTAATCAAATAACCACCCTAAGCAAACATTTGATGTGGGAGTGTGTTGAAAGAAGGCCAGTATGATTTCTCCAGTTTCATGTCCACACCCTATAACGGATCTTAACATGATTATCGTTCATGTTCAGACACAATGGATCTTAGCGTACAATGGAAAATGGTGTTTTAAATAAAAAATTGTTCAAAAGAATTTTAAGCTAATAGCAACTAACAATGTATACACAGCATGCCTCCTACAGTAGAAGCCGATTAGAGTTTATTATATTGAGTTTATTATACACACAGATTTAGGAACCGTATTCTTGACAGCAACAGTCATTGATTCATTGCTGAATCAACATTGATGTTTGATTTCAGTCCAATATTTAATTTGCTTATTAATTCTGATATTGATTCAACATTAAATCAGAGTTATTTTAACATCATTGAAATTCTAGTTAATATTTATATACATATTTATTTTTTATATAAATGTATAATATATATTTTTATATAAATTTATTTGATATAATTTCTTTTTTCAATTTTAGTAAAAAAAATTAAAAAAAATATATATTTTATTTAATTTTTATTAAACTGTTAAAATAAATAAAATTGAGAAATGTTGCTGTAAAATTAAATAAAATTACAGTTTAAATTTGTTTATATATATATATATATATATATGTGAATGTTCTGTTCGTAACTATTTTTATTATTTAATTTTAGTTCAGAATTTTGGTAGGCTACATTAAATAAATAACTTTGGTATATTACATTTTTAGTATATTAAATCAATAACTGTTGCTGTCTGGGAGCACTTTAACTTAAGAAACCATTAATGGCTTACAGTTAATCTTAAAATATATTAAAAACCACTATACACAGTAATAAAATATAAACGTTCTTCAAAAACAACATTAAATGGCATTCATAATGTATTTAATATATATAATGTGACATTTAAATATGTGAACATTTAGCAGGAAATCATGTGGGGTGGGATTTAATTTTGTATGTCAAGATGTGATTAAATGGAAACATGTTATTCTATGATATTATTTGTTCATTAATGTACTTGTATGATTTATACCGATGTCAGAAGGAAATTTCATTTTAGTGGCTAGAATAGGCCTAAACCAATAACATTTATTAAAGAAAGTAAATACAATTTAAGTTTAATAGTTTTAATGGATAAAACAGTGTTGGCTTTGTCCTCTGATTTACCTGCAATAGGTAAAAAGCATCTTCCGTCCTGCATTTAGGGGACAGTAAAGCGACTGTAACGCCGGGATCGCGATATGTGAAAACTGAGCATCTGTTTCTCTTGTGAGCCGCACGACAACACAGGCAGAGGTCAAAGAGAACCAATGAACAGAGGAAAAACAATACATGACCCAGGGAAATAATAACAGCCCTCTCCGAGCGCGCTCTGTACGGCGTATGTGCGTAATCAGATCCACCGTGGGACGATAGGACACTTGACCCGACGTCCAGAAGTCAGCTTGAACACGACCGAATTAAAGGCTACAGAAATATTTAGGTCTTCCAAAAGCAGTGGGATATGAATTTAGCTTTTAATGCATAACATATTCTGCCTTAGCAAATAGGGAGAGAATGAAAAATACGAGTGAAAACAAAAGGTGTTCCAGGCCTCGGGCTCTGCGTGTACAGTAGTGGTGAACTCTTTGGATTGTGTGGGTGATTTTATTGCCAGTAATACACACTCGCACACATACATACATCAGAGTTGTGCGTTTTTTGGAGTGATTCTTGTTGCATTTAGGTCTGAAATAAAGGGGAATAACATGTCAGGGCAAGACCTTGAATTCCTCTCGGAGGTTCTCATTGCTAACTGGCAGCAACTGAGCCGGTTTTGTACTTTACGCATGTGTCTTAAAAAATCAGGAAGTGTAAGCATGTGTGAATGAACAGGAGAGATATACAGGATGGGATGGTGGATGATTACTCCACACCTGTCCTATAATTGTATAGCAGCTACATTTTTAACTTTTACTCACTATGTATACACTTACGAATTGTGACCCTCTCTGTGAAATCCAGGCTAAAGTCTCAAAATTTAAGGGGCCGTTTACGTGACAACGGTTACATCCAAAAACGGGAAACTTTTTATGCGTTTTGACTGTTCGTTTACACAACAATGGCGTTTTGGGGACTGAAAATGCATATTTTTGAAAAGGGGTTTCAAAGTGCAAGTTTTTGAAAAAGCCACCGTTTCCGTGTAAACACCCAATACGGGAATCTTTGAAAATGGTGACGTCATGCGCATACATAGTACGTGTTAGGTATGTAGACATGTGCAGTACATGTCGATTTTAAAGGCAAGCGCGAACAAACATTCACGACAATGGCGGAGTACATGGTAGTGTTATTGCTGCTCAAGAGTTTGCTAACGCTTCTTCAGCAAAGTGTGGATTTACTTCACCAATATTACAACCAACAGTGGAGACGCATCATATACATCATATAATCATCACTTCCCTACAGGTACTGTTTACTAACAAGGTGACAGCGCCAACTACTGGCCTGGCACACGTAATACAGCGTTTTTGGCCATTTTCGCGGATATGTGTAAATGCAAATCATTTTGAAAACATTGTCGTGTATACGTGAAACTTTAAAAACGCAAGCGAAAAACTACATCGTTCTCATGTAAACGTAGCCTAATAATTAGATAACAAGCATCAAAGTTTGATTTCAGCCATTTATTAGGGTGACCATACGTCCTCTTTTTCCCGGACATGTCCTCTTTTTGGACCTTAAAAAAATTATTTCTAAATCGCCCAAAATGTCCGGGATTCGACTTTTCTACAGTCGCCATTCATTGTGTGTGTTTTTGCATTAAAGCCCCGCGAGGGACTGTTTTCTTAATCCCGCTCCCACTGAATTTCTGACCATTATCGCCCACTCCCGTGATTTTTTGTGTCCAGTCCCGTCCGCTCCCGCAAACATTCTAATATTGCATATAATTTTTATGCATCAGGGAGCCGCCATCCATATGTGGAGTATTTAAATCTCTTTTGAATGAGTGCTGTTCACTTTCACTTTTGATTTCGCGATCACGCGCGCTCTGTATAAAGGAAGATCAGATATTTGTCAATGAGCTCAGGATCTGTTGAGCAGCAAATCCTCCAGCATGATCTTGTCAGTCATCTCTCCTCTCATCCCGTGATCAGTCAAATCTGACTCCTGCAGCTCGTGTTGGATGCATGGAAGTCCACGTTTGTTTCTATGGAATTGGGCTACTTTTAAACTGTTGCCATGGGTTGATTTTCCCCCGTGGGTTTTAAAAGTTGCATAAATTACATTTGACTGAAGTGCTTGTATTGAAACATTTTGCATTCTACCCAGGGCCATCGCTAGTAGAAAGATGGTGATGAATACGATTATAGGGGCCCACGGCTGTGTCGGTGTCCTTAATGTTAATCCAAGAAAATAAAAGAAAGAAAATCACTCACTGCTCTTGACTGAATACATTTGTAGTTTTAACAAGAACTAGCCTAATCTATATTTAATTTATACAGTGAAGACTATGCAATGCTATTTTACTTTTGATTATTCGGTTTCTGTACCTGAATGCCTACAAACGTGAAAAAACAAAACATTGTTAATTTCTATCTTTGTTCTATTTATTTATTTGTGCTATTTACATGATTTCAAACAGGGTCCATGGGTACAACCTGCACTGGGGCCCCGCAAACTATTTTGTTCATAATCAGATCAGTTTTATCTGTAAAAACAGTGTGCTAGATGTATAAAGCTCACTCAGACATCCCATCAGAGTTACCACAGGTGTAGTTTGTCACATTAGAAAGTATCCAAATCTAATTTTAAAAAGCATATATCTATATTAACCTAATATGCTTCTTTCTGTAGTTTTGCTTGAAAAGTGTGGTTGTGTGATCTTTTTGGCCCACCGTTATGGTTTGTTTCTCCACTTCTGGTGTCTGAGAATTTGCTCTGGGATAAATTGAGCTGTGACTGTTTTTCCAGTCCGAAATTCCTCTGTATTTCCACGGTGGTGCTGTTAGACACATTAAATGCAGTTCTGTGGCTTCAGGTCAGTTTTTCTTTGTGCTATTAACATTAATTTCACCTCAAACACTGAAAGAAAGATCAGATCATACACTGATCATGTTTCTGACTGAAATTAGCATCATGCTATAGCCTATAGTATATTATATTTAGGTTGTCTGTCTGAGGTTATTAGGTTTTGTCTAATTTAATAAAATATAACAAATATGTTGTTGCATATCAAAAGTATGAAGAACTACAAAGATTTAAAGTAACTTGCTTACTGGAAATACTACAGAATGTTACATTTGGCTTCATTTAAATAACTTGAAATGTGATTATGTAATTCAAAAGACACTATTTAACTGGCTAATAATACTACATCAATAGGCTGTATGGACTAAAATACCCCCAGAAAATAATTTAGTGGTCTACTGGAGTTAGGATTTGACATGTTTTCCATTAGAAAGCCTCCAGACATTCCCTCAGAGGAAACAGAAACCATATATACTAGCGTTTATATAGAAAAACAAATAAACAGACAGTCACTGACCACAGAAATTATGCACAGACAGTTTATGGATTTTCAACTTCCTCTTTTAATGGCTCTGCTAGGACCGTAGCACACAAGCAATGTAGTTTTGCATGTTTGAAAATAAAGAACAAGAGGAATTCACTATATTCCAGTCGTTCATGGTGTATGTTAATGTTTAGCGTGTCTACAGTCCATTAGTGATCCAATCATATTAACCCCACTCTCAAAGTTTTGCTTGTTGAGCATTACAAAGTGAAGAAAACTAGATGTTTGCAACGACAGAAATGTGCGCATGACATTGATAATGATATGAAATGTTTCTCAAATCAGCATATTAGAATGATTGGACTTGTGATAGTGCTTGTGCAGATTGCCCAGGTTTGAATCAGGCTTGCAACATGGATAATCTCTGGCTTTCCATCTGTATTCTGTGCTGCAGATGGACACAGCATGTGATGATTTAGTGGATCTGTTGGTTCACGTCTGCAGATTCACTTGCATCTCTACAAGTGAGATCAGAGATTCACATTTTTTTTTAATTCTTACTTTTTGCTTATATTGGAGTCTTGTTTGGCCTTTGCAATGCAGAGCAGGTGTTGCAGAAAGTGTGATTTAATCAGTATCTGTAATTATTTATATTTTTTACAAAATACTATGTAAAATGTGTGTAAAATTGTGTATATTTATGTATATTTGCACTATATACAATACATTTTTGTATAATTCTATAATAATAAATACAACATAATATATAGTACATATAATTACCTAATCAAAATTTCATTATTTCTATATATATATAAAATGAATATATATATATATATATATATATATATATATATATATATATATATATATATATACACACACACACACGCAAAATTATGTTACTACTATATATAAATTATGTAAAATTATGCATGTATTATTTTACTACTTTGTCTGCAGCATCATATTTTCTTTACTTACTCATTTTAGTAATTACAAAAATATGTTTTTGAATATATGTAGTATTTATTTATTTATTTTGTATGCGTGTGTATATTTTAACCACAACTTTGTCTGCAACATCATATTCTCTGTTTACTCATTTTAATAACTATAAAATGTTATTAAATATATGTAGTATTATTTATTAAGTTCGTTCTTTCTTTCTTGAAATGTTGGTAAATTAAAGAAATAATTGATAAATCAGTTGAATTTTGGTTAACACAAGCCTAGTCTTGTGCTAAAAATTAGCAAAATTAAACGTTATCTTCAGTGTCATTGCTAGTTCTTGACTAGTGTTTTTTGCACATTGCTACAATATAAAAAAATTTCTAAAACTTCTTTGTTTCACGCCCTCTTAGGTGCTTTTGCTAAGGTGAAGGAGTCTCAGCGTATGAGCGATGAGGGAAAGATGGACCAAGAGGAAGCGAATGGCATTCGTAAACGCTGCAGGACTGTGGGTTTCTCCCTGCAGGCCGAGATGAACCACTTCCACCAGCGGAGGGAGGTGGACTTTAAAGAGATGATGCAGGCGTATCTCCGCCAACAGATCGCCTTCTACCAACGTGTAGGTCAGCAATTAGAGAGAACCCTTCACATGTACGATAACCTCTAGAGCCTTTGGCATCTGGACTGTAATGGAGATACAGCACTCCTGTGGACGGATATACAAGGGTTTTTTTTTATTCCCAAAATTGGAATTTTCTAATTCCAGACAGGATTTTTTTTTGCAAGAGAAACAGGACATTCTCACTTCTGCACTTAAAAATGTCACTTTTTAACCCCAGAAACCAACAATACAGTTGCCTTTGATAAACTATTCATGTATATCTTCATGTTTTTAATATTATTTAAATATCTGTGAGACCAATGTTACACTTTTTCCATATTTTTCTCTTCAATAGAGTCATAGAGTCAGGTGTGCGAATGACGTTACCTGTGCATTAGCAGGTGCAGACGCTAATCAGACTCCAAAAACTGTCTGGTCATGTGACGCAAGTTGTTTACACAATAGTTTGCCAAAAGCGCAAATATTTCTTTAAAAAAAAAAAAATTGCGAGACTGTGTCTTATTCAGGCGCAATGCAAAAAAAAAAATTGTCAAATGCTGAACGTTACATTTTCTATTTTATGGCTTGTTGAGTTGCTCCGCCCACACTGAAATCTCATTGGTCCAAAAGCCTGTTGCATCGCTGCAAAAAATAATTTTCTTATTTAGTATTTTTGTCTTGTTTTCTGGTACAAATATCTAAACACTCGATAAGCGAAAAAAAGAAAATCTAAATTAAGTAAGCAAAAAAGTATAAATTTTATTTTGAGAAATATTTTAAGAAACAAGTAATTTTGCTACTTGTTGTAGTAAATGTATCTTGATTTAAGAATGCTTAGATATTTGTACTGGAAAACAACAGAAATACCAAGAACATAATTAATTTTTGCATCAAAATACCTTTAAATTAAATATTACATGGTCTAATTGGCTTGGATTTGTTGTTTCGTGCAACATTTCGCTTTCAGTGACGACAGAAATATTCAGTTGGCCAAATTTGCTTGGACTAGCAAGAAATAAACCCCACATAGCAGGTTCATGTGGTTTTGCTAACTTCCAGGAAGTTTAATCAGATAAATTGTTAATCCAGCTCCCCTTCAGGCGGAAGAAGATTCCTGAGTTTACGTGAAATGCATGGGTTTGATTTGATACAATGATCAGATGTGACGGTCATATGATATTCATCAGTGATTCAGATGAATAACACCAGGCTTCTTCAACTCTGTAAATTGTAGTCTGGTACTAGTATTTAAGTGTTAAGACAAAACATGTTTTTGTGAATTCTTGGGCAAGAATCCCCACCCAGAGACTCTGAATTTCAGATGGAAACACTTCAGTATTAGCATTAGCATTTAGCCTAAATGTTTGTTCAGGGTGTTTCTAAAGCAAAAGGGAGCTCGTATCCTCCTCTTCTCCTTTTTGTGTGCCCTCAGGAAAAACTTGAGAGGACTTTGAGCTTATGTTAATGGTTTTTGTTTTAATTTCCTCAGAAGTAGGCTAATCTTTATTTTTAGTTTTAGTCGCTAGGTTTTAAGGGGTACAGAGGTTTGTGTAAATCTCAAGGCTGCAATCTAAGTTGACTCTGTGGTTAAGAGTTGTGATTTCAACCATGCTTTTGGTTTAACTGTAAAACGTCTCAAGTTTCAGATTGTAAACTTGGAGGTTTACTGTTTGCACACTTAGTAACTGAGGACCAAAATTTAAACCTTTGGGTTTACTGATGTTTTGCTTTATACATGTTAAAAAATGGAGCAGATTTTACGGAAGCCATTTCCCTTATGGAATAAAATAATAAAAATGTAACTGACTTTTTATCTCACAATTCAGAATTTTTCTCACAATTCTTTAACATTACTTTTTATAAACTCACAGTTGAACTCAGAATCACAAAATATGAACTCGCAATTCTTAGAAAAAACTAAAAAGAAGAAAAAAATAAAAAGTTAAAATGTTCTATTTTTTTTATTCTGTGGTGGGAAACAAAAAATTTGCAATTGTGAGATTTAAACAATTCTGAGAAAAATTCTGAATTGTGAGATTTAAACTCATAATTCTGAGGAAAAAGTTAGAATTGTAAGATTTAAACTCGTAATTCTGAGGGAAAAGTCAGAATTGTGAGATTTAAACTCGTAAATCTGAGAAAAGTCAGAATTGTAAGATTTAAACTAAATTCTGAGGAAAAAGTCAGAATTGTAAACATATCAAAACTGTGATATAAAAAGTCACAATTACCTTTTTTATTTTTAAATTCTGTGTTGGAAACAGGCTACCATATATTTTGACTCAAGCAATGTATTAATAAATAATAGTCAACATGAAATCAAAATCAACCTTGTTTACTTTCTTAAAACACACAAATGTAATTTTTTAATGGATAAACATAAATTTTTCTCTTTCAATGTTTTTTTTTCTTCCCCAAATCATGTTGCATTGTGAATGCATTGCAAACTGCATTTCATGTTGACTTTAGCATGAACATCCTGAAGAATATTTTTAAGAACTGACCAGTCTTGTGGTTGTGTTTTAGTGTCCAGATGTTTATGTGCCCGCAGAAGGAAATGTTCATCGTTTTCAAATCAGTTTAAGCAACGCTGAGCGATCCCGTAGGGGATTTCTTTTCTGGTAACTGGGAAAAAAATGCACATAAACAAAAGCCCCTGCTTTTAATTCTCTGGAAAACCTTGGAACGTAAACAGACCGTGTGTCGGGGGTTGTGTCCACTTGGCATCTTCAATCACATTCCGGGATACAGCTGAGCTCAAACGCACAGCAGAGTTCCTCACGCTTTAGTCATACCAAAGCAAAGACGGGTTTCCATGACTTATCCAAATATTACATTTGCTTAATGATCTTTTTGCATTTTGTATCGTCAGTGCCATATCTGAAGACGGATTACACACATTCTAAGAGAAATGGACGTTTTAATGAGCTGAAATATCAAGAAACTAAGAACAACAACTGCAGAAATGGACACAAAAACGTTTCTTGGGGAAGGGCAGACCTCACACGGATGATTTTGGACTCTTTTAGGACGTGTGAGGCAGCGTCCAGCACATTGCTCTGTGTTTACTCACTGTATGGAGGACAGTAGAATTTATATCATGTGTAGATTTTACACTTTTTACACATTTTGGTGTTCAACAGGGGATCTGAATAAAGAGATCTCAAAATGGATTCAGTGTCTTTTTTGGTTTCATTTTGTAGGGGCCTTTTGTTTTATGAAAACGTTCTTGACTGGCACAGATTTATGAGTAATTGCATGCTGTTACAAACCAGTCAATAAAATGGCTCTGAAGTAGCAACGCCGAAAACAGCACTAGACAAAAATACAACATATCCTTTTTAGTGAACTCATTAGGGAACATGTGGACACATACATTTTCATGTAAAATGCATATTTATTAAAAATGAGTAACTTTAAACCTCAGTAAGGTTTGCTAGATTTATGCTTTAAACAAGAATAATTTATCTAAATGTTATTTTTGTTAAATATTAAATATTAAAGGCAGGGTAAGCGATTTCTGGTAGCCAATGTTGATATTTGAAATCACCAAAACAAACACGCCCCTATTTTGATAGCTCCGCCCCACATATACGTACACTGTAAAAAAAAACGTGAGCGGCGCCGCGCAACAAATCCCCAACAGAAAACTGCTGCCGGGTTCTATGACGTGCTGACACAAATTTCAAATGGTTTTCAACTATCAAGTTTGATCGCGTCCAGTGTAGGCAGACTTTAGCTGTTGTACACTGTCATCTATTGAGAAGAAACAAAGCAACCTTGGCGTCCGATCG
>NW_015505886.1:1141797-1145648 GCF_001515645.1 Sinocyclocheilus grahami | reverse complement strand
TTTGATCGCGTCCAGTGTAGGCAGACTTTAGCTGTTGTACACTGTCATCTATTGAGAAGAAACAAAGCAACCTTTACTACAACAAAGCAGGCCTCCGCTCCTTGAGGTCTCTCCAGCGCTGGAAAGCTGATCCGATATTTACACGGGTTCTACTTCTTGCCTTATCGTTCCGCAGATGTTTTCCTCTTTTGTTTTTTTTATCCGCCATCTCTATCTTTCTGTCGCTCGGCTCAGTTAATGTCCGTCCCATGCACTGAAAGCTCTCTCCTCCACATCACAAGAAGACGCGCCCCTTATTGGTGATTGGCTACAAGTTTGTTTTGCTATTCGGCCCGAATCAGTTTTCTAAAGTGTTTTTGAAAAATTACATACCCTACCTTTAATATATTTTTTATTATATTAAATCAATTACATCTTAATTCAATATACCTCATAATTAATTTATTGACATTACATTCATTATATACATATTTCATACTATAATTACACAGGAAAAAATACACACAGTAACCTAAAAATGGTAACATATAAATAGTCTAAATATTGTTTAACCTCACTGAATCAACTTAAATTCATTAATTTACACCAACAAAATGAATTTGGTAACACTTTACTTAAAGCCTTTATAATGCATTACAAAAGTAGTTTTAATGCAATAATTATGCCTTGTATGCATGCATCTAATAATGCATTGAATCTCATGAATAATTGTAACCACAGTTCATACATTATAACACTTATCAATTCATTGTTACACTATGCATTTTAAATTCGGCTATAATTATTTACAACAAGATATCATGTATTACAATGCACATTATGAATAATTATAATGCATTATACCCTCTAATAACCTTTATGCATTATACATAAAGGCTTTTGCATTTTATCACTTAAAAAATATATAATGAATAAACAAAGCTTGCAATGTAAAATTTAGCTTCATTATAAAATGCAGTTTTTCAATTATTCTTTTTATTCCTTAACAAATAGTTCGCCTTTAATGTTTATTTCTGAAATCTGGGACTATACGCAGATATTGTTTAAACATAAAAGCTGACCTAAATCTGTTCATCATAATTCCCTTAAATGATCAAGTAAAACACACATATTTCTTGTTCTTAGCCTGAACAAGGTTCCTCTGGAGGTCACAGTCTTATGAAGACGCGGAGGAATTTTAGACAGATCCGAAACTGCCAGCCATCTTGTGTGCAGATGAGCAGCTGATATTAGGGGGAAAAAATAAAAAACTGGGGAAAATGCCTGAAAAAAAATGATAGGAATTGGATAATAGCACTCCTGATTCAAGAGATCCTAATTCTTTTTGATTAAATGGGATCAACATTACAATAATACAAAGATAATGAGCTTTAAGTTATTTATGAGCATTTATGAGAATTTTCCGAACAAATGTAGGTTCGCTCTCACAAAAGCCGAGTGTCTCCGGCTGTGACCCCTTAAGCGAACAGATCCATAAATACTGGCTTCAAAGTCTTTTGATGTTTCATCCAGAGCTCTCTTTTTTAAAAAAAGAATTTCACTGAATATAGGCCAAAGGTCTTTTGATGTCTTAAGGTGGAATTATAGAGGAACTGTTCGAAACAGAAATCAGACTGCAGGAACACAGAGCAGCTGTCACTGTGATGTAATGATGACCCAGTACTGTATGAAGAACAACAATTGATGTATGACAATACATCAATGTGTCTGGCAATATAAAGAATGCCAGATGGTCATGTTCTCTTAACATGTAGTGCTTAATCAGGCCTTCCCATTGTTCTTTGCTGCTGGTCTTGTTCTGAAAAGCTTCTTCTGTGTGTTTTTTTTATTTGTAAATAAAACAAATATTATTGGGAGTATGTTTTACATGAAAAAATATATATATTTCAACCTTTATACTTCAAAATGTCATGTTAAAATCAGTGTCACTTGCTGTTTCTTTGTAATTATTTATAAAATAAAAATGTAATTTTGAAAATGTATAAGTCAAAAATGTAAATGTAAAATGTTTTTTTTTCTGTGTAACCCGAAATATTTGAAATACATAAAGATTTAATCTTTAATTTTAAGATTTATCATGTTTAATCAAACTGAAGCTTTAAAACTTAATTTACAAGTAGTATTAATTTTTATACATTAAAATATTACAATGTGCAATATTAAAATATACATTAATTATTTGAAAATATACAGAATATTTTCATTATTGTAATTGCTTTGGATAAAAATATATGCTATAGGAAAATCATTTTTAATCTTTAAGCCACAAACACGTCACAAAATCATTATTTTAGTTAAACTTAAAATGTACAACAGAGTGCTGTGCCAACTTCGTTTGCTTAATTTTATATATATATTATGTGTGTGTGTGTGTTTTGTGGTTTATCAGCATTTTCCCTTAGTCATTCTGCAGAAACCTTGAGGTCAAGATGAAGATGTTGTAATAACCATAACTCATTTTTTATATGATTCATAGTTACTTTGTGCTGTTTCATAAAGAGGGAGTAGTTACCAAACTCTACAGATGTAGATACTGGGTGAAGGCCAGATCAGAGAGAGAGAAAGAGATGAGTATGAGGAAATGTTTGGACCACACACCCTAATTGTGCTACCCTTCCCCTGACTCCGCCCCCTTGTCTTCAAGCCAAGCAACATTCCCAGAATACAACAGTTCAGAACACTGAGCCTACATTCCTCTCGTGCTCCTTAAACAACAAACTCAAAATGTCCTCAGTTTCTTTCTCTGTCTTTTTCATGTCTCATTTGAGGCATCAAGCATCTGTTCATCAAATCCAGTCAGAACTGAATACAGGACAATACTGGTGGACATCTCAAGTCCCTGTTTTGTGATGGTTGCGTGAGAATGGAGGAGCCTCCTACAACATAACACACTAAAATCACACATGCCTGTGGAGAAATCTGTCATAGGGACTAAGAGCGACGCTGGTGCGCACATAGCTACACACGCTATTCACATCCACATTAATGCCTCAGCCGTGAGATCATGGGACAATAAGATTCTAGAGCAGTGAAATTATTGAGCAGTGGGATCATAACAAGCAGTGAGATCATACAGCAGTGAAATGCTGATACATGCAAACAAGTGAGGCCATATAACAGAAGTTTAGAGCAGAGCACTTCTAGAGCAACGAAGATGAGAAGAGCAGTCCTAGAGCATTTAAGAAGTAGGGTTGAAAGAGCAGAGTCATAGGCGGAGGGTGAACCAACTCCAGGGTAAGCCTAAAAGCAGCCAAATGTATTAAAGGGGTCATATGATGTTGCTAAAAAGAACATTATTTTGTGTATTTGGTGTAATGAAATGTGTTTATGCGGTTTAAGGTTCTAAAAACCTATTTTCCACATACTGTACATTATTGTTTCTCCTCTATGCCCCGCCTTTCTGAAATGCGTTGATTTTTACAAAGCTCATCGGTCTGAAAAGCGAGGTGTGCTCTGATTGGCCAGCTATCCAGTGCGTTGTGATTGGCCGAATTCCTCAAGCGTGTGACGGAAATGTTACACCCCTTGCCATATTGTGATGCCCTGTCCGGCCGGAGCGACGAGACAAAAACATTAAAACCCATTATAAACGAGGCATTTGTTGCATTCAGTGGGGACATAATTACGAATTATAATGACTTATACTGTCTTTTCACGCGTTGCATTGCATCACGCCGCATAAACATAAAGCCATGTCTGCATTTGTGATCGGAGAAATGACAAACAACAAACGCTACTCTACACTGCTCAAAACTCGCGTTTAAATTGTCAGTGGCACATTCTTTAAATATAAAAACGTACTTCCAGTCTGTGAGTCAGAACAGCCGGCATTGTAGTCTACTCTCCCAGGA
>NW_015505886.1:1133342-1141136 GCF_001515645.1 Sinocyclocheilus grahami | reverse complement strand
ACAACTTAACCACTGATTTCTAGTCGTGTCCTCTTTTGGAAGGCCAAACAAAGTAGTTTCGCTTTCACAACGAAACACAGCGTCAGACACGGCGGGCTTGAGTAAGCGGAGGCCGGCTTGAGTGAGCAGCGGCGGGAGGGCTTGCAGCAACCACATGTGGCGACCCCGGGCTGGACTCCGCTTCGTCCACGGTGAAAGCTGATCCGGCGATCCACAGCGTGAAGTTGATGTATTTCCTCAGCGACCAGCATGGATCAGCTCCAGGCACGACAAAGCGGATATCGTCCTCTTTTGGAAGGCCAAACAAAGTAGTTTTGCTTTCACAACGAAACACACAGCGCCTTCACGACATGGTGGCGGCGGCAACAACAATACTACAGCGAGAATAAAAGTTACGCCTTCTTTCTTTGCGTGAACATTTGGGCGGCCTTATGCAAATCTTCCCACATCGTGATGTAGACATGTGGGGGCGTGTTAGAACGAGCCGTTTTAGGTAGGCGTGGTTGACTCTTAACTTTTATAAAGAATATTTCTTTGGATTTGAGACTTTAGTCTTTGCAACTTTACAGATCTTCTTTATGCACCAAGAACTTGTTACAGTCCAAAGAGAAAGGAAAAATTGAAATCGCATCATATGACCTTTAAACATCATAAACCCGTCTTTTTAGGCAAGAACCAGATGTGTCATGTAGGCTAAAAATGTTTTTAATGGGACTGAATTCGTATTTAACATGATTACAATTGAATAAAAACGTTAGAAACTGATAATTATATAACGTTTCCTTTCCATGGTTATATTCAAACAGCGAATAAATTATAGAAAGACATTATCACTAACATTGATCTATCGCGAGTTTAAGCACGCTCAAAAAAACAAAACTATCTTTATAATAACTGAAGCTGTATATGAATCTCTTACTTACATTGTACGTACATCTGCGCTTTGTTGTTTATGATAAGAGAATTTGCAAGAGTCCGGAATTCAGTCAGCGAACGTGTGAGCACTCAACAAAACTGATCGGTTTCAACGATGACTCATCTGAACGCTTTTGATTGGCCATTGCATTCCTAATCTCAACAGAATTGTATGTGATTGGTTAAAATGCACAACACTGTAAAAACGCCTCAAATTAAATATGAGTAGATCTTAATTTAATGCCGCAATCGACATTGCCTATTCATATTCACTTTGTTAGCAACAGACGTAATAGATTTAATTGATTTGTGCAGGGGCATTTTTGTCCAATTTAGTGCCATTTTTGCCCCAAGTCCCCTTGGCCAGCCTTACACACGTGCCGCCTATGAGCAGAGTGGTTATAGAGAAGACCATAAAAGAGCAATTGTGATTTAGACGAGCACTGAAGTTAAAAAGCAGAGCAGTTCTTCTGCAGAAAGGCTAAAGAACATGTCAATTCTAAGCAAAGCAGCTAAGTAGAGCAGTAAAGAAAAACAGAACTCATCTGAACGCTTTTGATTGGCCATTGCATTCCTAATCTCAACAGAATTGTATGTGATTGGTTAAAATGCACAACACTGTAAAAACGCCTCAAATTAAATATGAGTAGATCTTAATTTAATGCCGCAATCGACATTGCCTATTCATATTCACTTTGTTAGCAACAGACGTAATAGATTTAATTGATTTGTGCAGGGGCATTTTTGTCCAATTTAGTGCCATTTTTGCCCCAAGTCCCCTTGGCCAGCCTTACACACGTGCCGCCTATGAGCAGAGTGGTTATAGAGAAGACCATAAAAGAGCAATTGTGATTTAGACGAGCACTGAAGTTAAAAAGCAGAGCAGTTCTTTTGCAGAAAGGCTAAAGAACATGTCAATTCTAAGCAAAGCAGCTAAGTAGAGCAGTAAAGAAAAACAGAACGTTTAAAGAGAAGTAAGAATATAGAAAAGAGCACTTATGGAGCTGAAATGTTACAAAAGGAGAGTAGTTTGAATGCATTAAGGTCACAGAACAAATAAATGTAAGGGTAGGGACACCAAAACTGACGCCAAAGGACTAGCAGGTATTTAAAGCAGAGTAGCTAAGGCTAGTGTAGAGCAATAATGTAGAGTGGCAGAGCCTAAATAGAGCAGATCCTTACTAATTTTTTTTTTTTAAACAGTGATGATAAAAAGCAGATTAGCTATGTAGAGCAGTGAGGAAAAGCTAAGCGAAGTATGATTAGAACACTGCAATTATAGAGCAGTAATGTTAAAAAGTAGAGTGTTTGTAGTCTAGAGCAGTGATATTACAAATCAGAGTAGCTAAGTTGAGCATTAAAGAAAAGCAAATATACAAAGTAGTAAGATTATAACAGAACGATTATAGAGCAACAATGTTAAGCAAACATAAGCAAAGAGATAGATAAGTATAGAACAGTGCAATTATAAAGTAAAAGTAGAGAGATTCTTGAGCAGTAAGGTCACAAAACAGCAATTCTAGAGCGGTGGCATTATATAACACTATGACGTTTCAAATCAACATACAGTATCTTGAATGGTTATACAGAGAAGTAAGATTATAGAACAGAGCGATTATAGAGCAGCAATGTTATTTAAATGTGGTGTTCTAGTGTAGTAGGGTCACAGAATAGAGCAATTCTAGAAGAGTGGTGTTTAAAAGCAGAGTAACTAAGCAGAGCAGTAAAGGAAAGCAGAATGATTATAGAGAAGTGAGATTATAGAAGAGAGCAGTAATCGTATAAGTAGAGTGGTTCTAGAGCAGTGACATTAAAAAGCAGAGCAGCTAAGTGGAGCAGCGAGGAAAGGCTGAGCAGTATAGACAGTAGTAAAATGATAGAACACAGCAATTCTAGAGCAGTAAAGTAGAGCAATTTGAATGCAGTAAGTCAACATAACAGAGTAATTCTAGAGCAGTGACATTAAAAATCAGGGGTGGGAATTATCTATTCATATTTTTAAAGGTTTGAATATCTATCTATCTATCTATCTAGAATTGATAAGAAACCATATTAATTAGCTTTATTCTAGTCCTTGCACACAACACAGATAAACTACAACAGGGCTGTGTGGTTGCCATGAATGGGTTGACAATATCAATTTATCGTTTTTAATCAGGTTTCATTCTGATGAACCAAGATCTTTTAGTCTGTTTTCATTTGATTCTTGAACACATATTATTTGTAGGATGCCTGCAATCCAATAATCACAATAAGCTTAACGCTTTCTTATTTTTGATATGAAACAAAGTCATGGCTTTCAAATTCTGTCAAATCTATCCACCTTTTTCTTCAATGCGGAAGTAAGCCTATGGGTGAGACTTCCGGTTCATTAGCCGCTATAGGCAAATAACGAGGAGAATAACAATGTGCAGTAAATGGTAAAACAGTTTGCACTACAAACCAGTGTGTTCATAATTAAGATAATACATTAAAATAATATGATAAGACACACCAACTTTCAATATCAAGCAGCAAAACAATCTGTTTTGTTCAGCTAAAAATAGCTGGACGGAGTGGACGCAGATGAGACCGGAAGCCAGACCCATAGAATTTATAAATGGCCACGCCCGTTTTTACGACAAGAAAAAGGTGGATAGAGAAATTCAAACAATAAACGTCGTTCTGTCAGGACTACTATCGTCAAAATGATAGATACTTAGCATAAAGTTTAGTTTGGCGGTATGGTTCTGTTTTGGGCAAAAACCTCCTTGCCCATCCATGCAGCCTGTCATGAATGAGCAGGGAGAGCAGCAATAATAACCCCCCCAGGGTTAACAGAACAGAACAAGGCAGATATCATTAATGTACTTAATGATATTTAAGTGTAACACTTTATTCAAGATAAAGGAGTCTGATTAGCAAGGAATATCAGAAAGCAGTCCTGACTGTGGCGAAAGGAGGAGCTGGGGATGGAGGAGGGTAATTTGCTCCGGAGCAAGCTGAAAAGCTGCTGAATAATACTCAATAGAGCTTATATAGGAATGCCGCAATAGGTGTCGTATTCCTATAGGTAGATGTGATCAGCTGAGAATCAGCTGATGCAAGCTTGACTCATGTGACCTGCCAGAACTAACGCTAACGCTTAATTTTTGGCGCGATTTAATTGAGCGTGACAGATCGTCCGTCTCAATTCAAGCAGCAGCGCGGAGTGCACGTGAACCGATCATCTCTTCCTCTTTACTGCTAGTTAAAGGCAAAATAAACATGAATGAACATCAAAAGGTGAGCTGAAAGAAACAGTACATGTATGGTGTCTCATGTAACAGCTTAATCAGTGTTTTAACCTCGGAAAGACATCAGTAAAACAGTTTGTAAACAATATGTCACAGACCGTAACATTTACCTCAGGAAAGCCATTCAGTGTTCACAGTTATAGTCAACTAGAAAAATAAGAAGAGCATTTTGCAAATATATCTGCACATATTACATATTGGATGTTACATATTCAATCTTACTTAACCTGTTAGTGATCTTTTCATTATTTAATGTATGTTTGAATAAATCTGTCATGAAAACAAATTTTTTAAAGGCTACAGCTAGCTACTGTTTAAATGTTTACGTTTCAAGAATGATGAAGAAACAAACATTGCATTTAGGGCTGCGCGATAAATCGAAATGGAATCGAGATCGCGATTCGACAGAACCTGCGATTGTCACACGTATCTTTCAGTGAAGCACGGTTCTGTGATCAGCAGTAAATCTCCATCCAAAGGCCAGAGGGCGCTCTCGCGCTGAAACTCCAAATACGCCTCGCAGAAGAAACCCAGAAAATGGCTGCAGCTGAATAAACAGAAGATTCAACTGCTTTCATTGATTCAACGTGACTAATAAACACACGACTACGGCAATATACGGTTTATCTGAGTTCTTCTTATTATAATTTTCATTCAAATAAAGTATATTTATAATGCAATGCCTTTATCACTGCTTAAATACTATGAAATATGTTGCGTGCCTTATTCTGTGTAAGAAGCCACATCATCTCACAGAAGGATTTATTTCAAACACTCGACTGACGTTATGAAGTGAGTTTGGAGTAAAAATATGTTATTAAATGTGGTATTTTCACATGCTTTCAGATGGAGCAGCATTTACTTCACAGAGCCGTAGTTCACTGAGAAGCTATGCAAACAGCTGTCATTATCGCGAACGATTTCTTCGATTTCATAATCGTGCAATAAAATCGTCTGCGATTTTTTTTGCGTAACTTGTCAGTGAACTACAGCTATGCTCCATCTGAAAGCACGTGATGATGATTTCCTGCTGATTACAGAACCGGCATTACTATCGAAATGCGCATGACTATCGCATTCGATTAATCGTGTAGCCCTAATTACATATTAAAGAATCACAGCAATTCAGTTTTAGATGAGTAATATTACACATTTTATTCAGGTTATTAAATAGTAAGATCATAGATGAGCATTAAATCGTTGGACAGTTTAATAGTTCATGCTCTAGAACACAGAAACAGAGCGGTCATTGCTCTATTTAAACCCTGCCTCCAGTTTGAGTCAATAACATTGCTGCCAATGAGCCTCTGCCCTGTTATTTGCTGATAACATACTGGGCGTATTATAGCGAAAACAGACAGCGAGATACAGTAAATAGCCTTATCCTACTGTGACAGGATGTGTGCCGACTCACCATCTTGTTTTTTTTTCTTCCTCTCTGTCTGTGGTTCACGAGGTTCTAGGAAAGAAAGAGCAAGACACATCTGTCCTGCAAATAAACTTTACATTACAGAGGGAAAACATTATCTGGCAACAGACATGCAGTGTTGAGAGAACCCTTAAAAATAAAGCTCCTTCAGTGGTTGTTTGCAACAATCCTCTTCTTGTGAAGACCCGTGTTTCACTGTAGAGGGATTTTGAGGTTGAAAAAAAGTTCTTCATGTTACATGTTGAGACCATTTAAGTACCTTTCCAGAGCTCATTCCTCAAACTAACGGTCTACCCAGACTGCATATCTTCTCTGTAGCATCCCTGAGAGCAGCACTATGGAAACTAAAGTCTCTGCAGTTCAGAGACAATGACGACAAGTCTCAAATCACATACCCAGACATGTGGACTCTAACTAGGGCACTACACTTAATATTTCCTGCTGGCTGCTTTCGCACAGAGAACATTTAACTTTAACTACCCAATCCTTTTTAAACCTATTAGTGTATCAGACCATCGTAAACACATTTGACCATTACAATTGTGTTTCAACCAATTAAAAGCAAGATTGCCGGATGATTTCACAGATTCTGAGGTGACCTCAGATGGAAACATGGGTGTTGTAATAGCAGACTGGAAGCAGGAAAAGCTAATTTAGGGGTTGGAAATGTTAACACAGTTGTAGGATGTAAAAAACAGAACTGTGAGGCACATTTCACCCAGACGGGACGAACAGAAGGAGAAGGGGCCCTTTCATATGATCTACATATGTTTTGGGTCAAGGAAATATATCAACTATAAATTTGCTTAGTTAATTGCTGCTTGCTAAGGCAAGTATCCCCACTGTTGCTCATATGTACAGATACTGATTTTAACCCTATGTATTAGACTATGGCTAGGTAACCACACTGCAATACTGATTCTGTATTTGTTTTAAAGTAAAGTGCAGTGATTTTTCTGCATGCACACACACACTAGCATTGACACATCTGACCACTGACAGGAGAAACCACGTGAGAGAAAGCATGAACTCTGGTGACCCCTCTCTTTTTTCTTGACCCTAACATCTGCCTTTCTTTCTCCAAGACTGAAAGACTCCGCAAACCACAAAGCCCTTCTACATTTCTATGCAAATGTTTTCAGTTTCTGCATTTGAAGTGTGCAAGGCGGCAAACAAAGCACCTGCATCTATTGATCGATCTATTATTTTTCAAATAAGGTCAGTTTTCAGATCTA
The DNA here is from genome assembly GCF_001515645.1 of Sinocyclocheilus grahami. NCBI lineage: Eukaryota > Metazoa > Chordata > Actinopteri > Cypriniformes > Cyprinidae > Sinocyclocheilus > Sinocyclocheilus grahami. Next base: position 1,134,282 of record NW_015505886.1, on the reverse strand, counting down.
TTTTGAATGGCTCATATTTTCCTACAATATTTCAAGTAATAATAATAATAATAATAAATAAAAACTTCATATTAGTTTCCCATTTATTAACCTGTCTCAGAGCCCTATTCTTTTGAGAATGTGTGACTATACACTTCAATTCATGATCTGTGTATCTGAAATAGCTAAACCCCTTAATTAAAAGGGGATGTGCAAATAATTTTGCCTTTGCAGCATATATTTAATTTATACTGATTCTTTTTCCCAAATATGTCAATCATTATGCATTGCAACAGCCTTTAAACCTTCCATCATTTAGGCGGTGTAATTAAGAACAGGTGCTGCTAAAAAAACCTGCTTGTTTACATAAGTTTCAATGATGTAGAATCAGAAACCAGAACCATTCAATTGACATGCATTAATATTGAGACTGTTTACTTCTCCTTTCTGGGTTCCATTTTTTTCTCCAGATGGGCGTGTCGACTGTGTTTGGAGCGCGACCTGATTGGCTGGTTGAGCTGAGCTGTTTTGACTGATTCATATGGTGAGACACTTCAAAACAAAAGTCTTTTAGTTAGCAAATGAGTAAAAGAAATAGTTATCTGTTAAATATAAAAGGATCTGTAGCAGGTGCCCAAGTAATATGCTGAAAACAGTCATGCCAGCTATAGTAACAAGCTTGTGGAGCGTTTGACAGTGAGTCTTATTCCGAAGAAAGAGCCAAGAAAGTCTGAAGAAAGCGAAAAGGCCGCTGGTAGGAAAGAATGAGCGCAGATGAGAACTCATGAAATACTGATGGACACCCTTGCGCTATCTGCTGGTCAAAATGAAGCACAACATGCTGCTGATATTTGCATTAAAGGGATCATATGATGCTATTTTAAAGATCATTATTTTGTGTATTTGGTGTAACAGAATATGTTTACATGCTTTAATGTTCAAAAAACACATTATTTTTCAA
>NW_015505886.1:1113741-1133267 GCF_001515645.1 Sinocyclocheilus grahami | reverse complement strand
TTTTATAAAGAATTTCTCTTTGGATTTGAGACTTTAGTCTTTGTAACTTTACAGATCTTCTTTATGCACCAAGAGCTTGTCACACTCCAAAGAGAAAGGAAAACTTGAAATTGCATCATATGACCCCTTTAAACTATATATAAAATAATAATAATAGTAATAATAGTAATATGATATGATAATTTTAACACAAATATGTGGAACACATAATTCAAGAAACAAAAGCAGTCTTTTTTGTTTTTTATTTTGTTGATGGGACCATGACATATTACTTTTTTCTATAGGGACGTAATGAATTGCATGTTCACAAACTTTTTAAAAGAGCAAAAACTAAACCGAATATAGATGCTAAAAATAAATAAACACTGGAAATGAAAACTCTCACCCACAAATGAAATCACTGAAGAGCTGGAGGAAAGTGCATTTTGATTCTTCTGATAGGTTATGTGATCTGACTTAATATATATACAAGCAAACAGAATTCAAAAACACAAAAGAGAAGAGGGTTGTGGGGTTGTACATGGTTTTGGGTTTAAGGTCAACAAATTCCCATAAATACCCAGAGAACAAATACCATTGATATCCTGAGTTTTCATGTGATCTCAGTTCTGCTCTGCAGAAACAAACAAATACAAACGTCCTGAGAGGTCTCAGATGGGATATCGTAAGCCCAGGATATGCAGTTAACACTAGCTTCATAAAGAAAAGGGAAAATCAGATCAACAGTGATATAAATTCCATATGCAGTACCTTGGGAACTGATCATGTCTCTAAATAATTAAACTCTGGAATGATGTGGAAGAATTGGTCTATGATTATAAGGAACGTCACTATTGTTAGATAAGAAAAGCCAAACAACCGATTAAAACATCTAATTATACAGTTCAGTCAGTGACAGTCCAAATGATTAACTGCACTTCAGAGAGAACCAGTGACAAATGGGAAGTCTTTCTATAAAAAAATTTTAAGAAATAGAAAATGAAAACTCTGTTCACTCATCCTCAGGTCGATCCAAACCCATATGACTTTCTATCATCCGTGGAACACACACAAAAAAAGGCATTTAGAAAAATGTCCAGGCCACTGTTTGCATACAACAGTGTCTATAGCAAACCCAAAAAGTATCATAAAATATATTAATTAAATTTCAGTGACACAAAGTATGGAAGAAAGAAAGTCATAGTGGTTTTTAACGACATAATGTAAGGTTGGGTAACTTTATGACAGAATTTTCGGTGAACTATAGCTGAGTTTTTAGTTTCTTTATTTCAAACACTGCAGACATATATTTCTCAAACGGCAGATATTTGTAGTAAACCCTAGATATAATTTTGTAAAAAATGCATATGCTCAGACATACTTTCACCCAGCCATGCAACAACCTACATATTTTTTTGTATTTTTAAACCTAAATCAAAAGTTGTGAACTGAGCTCAGAAACAGCTCTGGAAAATAGACGCTGCAGCCTGAGGAATAATGACCTCATATCGCCCCTGCAGCCAATCAGGACACAGCATGAATACAGCCACTGCTGACTCACTTCCTGTCCGTGGCTGCAGTTCTGGAGGAGAAAACTTTACAGTTTTTCAGTGCCTGTAATCAGTGCAGTGGATGAAAGCATTTACGGACAAAACAGATACAACAAACAGAGTAGAAAAGATAGATTTATAGAAAAATAACTAAAAGCATTCAGTGAGGCTGTTCGTTCTACTTTCACACGACTGATATGATGATTAGTAAACATGAAGTCTCATTTACACTCTCGAACCATTAAATCTCAGCACCGTTTATGTGTCAAAACTGAGAAGTACACGTGGCATGGCTGTGCGATTACTCTTTTTGAGCAGGCATGATACGATTTTTAAAGCGGCACTAGCACCATAATCTGACCAAACTGAAGCAGAGTATGTATAATTTTTTCAACTGCTGTTACATCTCACCCACATTCAAATGTACTAGACTTTTTTATTTATACTCCATTGACCATAATACTGTTGCTTTGTAATACTTATTTTGACCTGTATAGGCTATGGTTTCCCAGCTCTGACATTCGGTACAAAAAAATAAGTAGCCAATAGACCAAAAGATATTGTTATACTTTTTCAAACAAGTTGTACAAACACAGGTACCTTCTGTTCCCTCACAAATCCACTGTATCGTTTCCACCTTCAACATCTGTAGTTTTTCCTGCATTTTCCACATTCTTTTACCCATTCTTTACAACAGCCCATCTATGGTTGAAATTTACATCATGCACATTAAAAACAGAAAATCAAAGCATACTTTCAGCTTAACAATTCTATGACTGTTATGCTGTCAATTACCACAGAAAATACATTATTAACAAGCACTTGCAGTGAGAATCTATGGGGTAATATATTGCAAAGGGTTGAAAATTTGAAAGGTGTTGGTTGAATGTCTGTTAAAGCACTTACATTAACTACCCAACACACCAGATTCATTCATGATCAACTCATGATATCATTAGTAGAAACTCCACAACTTGAAATAGATCCAGGACATAAAAAATGTGTACTGTTGGTGTGCCTCCAGGAATAGGTTTGGAAAAAGTGGTCTAAAATAAATAATACCTTTTGCAATGGGACTACTTTTCTCGGTGGATGGATTTACCGGCATAATTCCTCTGAGTAGAGTATACTGGTTTACGTGGGCATAATTGGTTGAAGTTGGATAACTTTTCACAGACAAGGCTAGTAAGTCATTTACAGACAGTAGGTAATTTAGAAAATTGAAGTCGTGTGGCTATACTTCCATGTGTATTTTAAAGGAGCAATGACTTGCTTCATAGACTTCCACTGAAAATGCAAGCTGTTTTGTTATTTTCTCAGGTAATCAACATCATGTAACAGATGCTGTTGACAGAGCTTAACTTGTATTGAACTCAGCATATTCCTTTAAACAAGTGATCACAAAGGTGCCAAACTGTCAGCACAATTTTAAATCAATGCATCACAAAAGAAAACAGGCTGTTGGGAAAATGGCACATCTATTGATGGGTGTTTAAAAGCAACACAAACATAAACGTAAATAACACTAAAAATAAAATCTTAAACAATTTACTGCCTAAACATACAAAAGAAGGATTGTTCAAACATAACACGTTATGTTCTTGTCCAAAATTACCTTAAAAGTTGGTTAATTCCACCTCAGTTGAGAAATGACCATGTGACTATTAGAACATCAGCACACAACACACACATCTGGCTGTGCCATCTAAGAAACCCTAAACTCAGATATGTGCTGGACTTCAATTCATAAGCATCAATAATGGCAAGAAAACTGTATAACACTGACTGGAATGATTCAAGGCCTTGGAAACACAAGTGCCCGGTCGCCGATCTCAAACCCAGTACTGGTTCTTTTTCAGTGCTGGGTTTGTTGTCCGACAGTGCTGTATTAACTCAGGATCTGCCCCTTTTGAGTCCATGTTTGACATGGGGATGTTGTTCGCAGGATCGGTTTTCCTAAAAGTCTCCTGACTCACTTCTCCATTCTTCGGCTTTGCTGCCACCGTTTGGACGTTGTGCTTCCCGGTCTTGTTGCGACGGACCAAGTAGTAGGCCAGCATTGCGGCCAGGAGCATGAGTAGGAGGATAACGAGAATGGGAATAAGGATAGCCCACAGTGTATTTCGTCTAGACACCACAGGAGTCGCTGTAGTGCTGCCAGAAGCCACGTCACCATCTCCTCTCCACCTGGGCTCAGCTTGACCTGGATTGCTCTTGACGAACACCGGTGGCACTTTGAGCAGTGTAGCGCCATAAACTCTAGAAGGGTCATAAGGGACCACATGGAAGGGCAAGACGCACTCTGCAGGAGGAACGCCATGTGCTTTTAGGAGAAAGCGTGCTTCATCTTGACCTTGACCTCCAGTGTTTTGACCCCCAGTTGTGTTTAAGATTTCCAGAGCTACCCGACCTTCATCCAGGTCTTGTTGGGTGAAGGAACTCACTGGTTGGCCATCATCTTGCCCACCCCTCTTGATGAACCGCGCTCCTTGAGGTTGTTTGATCATGCTGAAGGTTGGAGATGATCTAGTCTTGTTGGCCAGAGGTGTAGCGTCCAGCAACTTTCTGTCTACGAGTACAGTAGCACCTCTGGGGAGCAGGGGATTCTGGGCCACCTTCGCCAGTGGTTTCACGGTAATGTTGAGGACGGAGGACACATTCGCCGCCCTGCTTCGGGCCATAAATGCCACGCTATCTCTCGGTGAGGTGGACTTAACGAAACGGACACTCACTCTTCCTTGTTTGATCTGCTTCTGTGTGAAAGCCGATGTGGGCTGTCTGTCCACCATTACGGCTGCGTATTTTGGGACATTGGTGATCTTATAGAGTACATCTTCCTCGACAGGACCCCCAGTGGAGGTGCTGAGCATGTCCTCTGTGATTGGCGTCTCGTCATCTCCCTGCAGTACGTGGATCTCTGGAGCTTTGTTCAGTATCAGAGACTTGGCCAGGATTCCGATATGCAGCGTGTATGGGTCTGTTTGGTGTTTCCCGTCAGACACTATAAATTCCATGAAACCATTGGACAGACTCCCATCACTAACAAAAGCAACCCGCCCAGTGTTGATGTCTTCCTGGCTGAACTGGTCGATCCGGTCTCCAGAGTCTGTGTAGATGACATATCCGTTAGCTGGACTCTTGGAGATGAGAAATCGGACCTCGTCCGGTGTGCTGTCCTGGTCAACCGTGTTGAGGTAGTTTTTGGAGATGATGGTCGTGGAGCCCTGCAGTGCTTCCAGGAGCAGGTCCAAGCTTACAAGTTCTGGTGGGTTTGAGTCTCTCCGTCTAATGGAGATCAGGAAGATCTCTTCCAGAACCACAGCACCAGGCTGGACTTGCGGAGTGCGGCCACTGGGGTTCAGATGGACCCGGAAAGAGAAGCTATCAGAAGATGCTCCGGAGTCATCGTGATTGTACTCTAGATCACCACGTGCCACGTCATCCTGCAGGAAACGTGGAGCATCACGAGGCAGGTCAGACCCTCCGAGAGTGAGTCGTCCATGATTGGGGAACCGATGCACTTCATATACGATGTCCTGCCCCGCCCGCTTCTGCTCAGGCAAACTGGCCAGCAGGTTAGAAGCATCCAAAACAGAGCTGTCAATCACTTTAGACTGACCCTGCACCACAGACACACCTGCAACACATTAACAAAACATTTAATTATTAGACCTGTGTCCTAGAGATTAGCATACAACAGGGACCTGGAGGGCTACTGCCCTGCAGAGTTTAGTCAAACCGTGATCGAACAGACCTACCTGTAATTTTCTAGTAACTCTGAAGATCTTGATTAGCTTGCTTGGTGGACTTTGATTAGGTTTTGAGCTAAACTCTGCAGTGCAGGGCCAGATTTGAGAAACCCTGGCATTCAAGCTCCAACCACATTGAGTAACAATGCAGTCTCATGCAGATAATACAAGTTTTAATGTGGCCTGCATTGTGTCCTGTTCCCACCACATTGGCCTGTTATTATCAGTCTTCTGTTTACTTTTGTATCAATTGACAGAGCACCTGCATCAAACCCCTACTCCAAAAAATTACATTTAATTGGTAGGTACCTTTGTTCTTCCAGAGCTGAGATGACACATTTTGATTGGCTGCGTAGTATGACACAGTGACTGGCAGGCTGTGATGCAGCTCTGTTGCTGGGGGCGATGTGAGGGCCAGCTCAACAGAATCTTTCAGGACCCAGAAGGGCTCACCCGGCATCTGATGCTCATAATATACGGCACCTGCATTCAACTGAACACACAAGAGGAATCAAAAACCCTTTTATAACTGGACACAGCCTATAACACTCTTCATAAAACAGATCAAATGGTCAGATGTTGAAGCGTCAGACAGTAAAATCAGCAAATAAGGAATATAGTTTGAATTCTAAATTTGAAATACTTGCAGATTTCACAAGTTTAGATTTAGCAGGCAAAAGCCTGAATGTAACGAGAGAATAGTGCTGCCATCTACTGACAACTACCGGTAATAATATCTGCACATATGTTGCCCTCTTGTGGCCAGAGATGGCATTACAATGGAAGAGGCTTTACTGAAGGCACATTTTAAGGGTTTTTATACAATGTCAAAACAAAACAATTATTCTGTAAAATAATACTAATACCAATACTACTACTACCGCTAATAAAATCTAAACCTTTCTAAAATGTAGCTGTATGTGTTACTGGTTTCCTCTGCAAGTACATTTTCACAAATATACAATATTATTTACCTCAGTCTGTGTGAATCTAGTGATCTCCTCAAACTGTCCACGCTGGTTAGGTTTGATTATTCGTCCCAAGCGAGGAGGTTTCACTAGTGAGTATGTGATTTCATCACCGTCTTCACTTGTTATGGCCCGCAAAATATCTCCACTGATCACCTGCCTGGTGCCTGACAAGCATCACCAAACAAATCATATCACTCCACTGATTTCTTCATGAAAACACATTTTAGCAGCTTTCATACAGCTATAATTGACAGAATTGATCTACAAGGTTGTTCCAGATAAGATTACGGACTGTTCATGATGAGAAAAATGAAAAATGACCCCCCCCCCAATTTGAAGATTTATAAACAATTTCTCTCTGGGCCAATAAAGATCTTTCATTTGGCCCAGGGAAAGACAGGGATTTGGATTTAAGGTCTGGACGTGTGGAGCCCACCTGGGAAGACCATGAGTTCTCCCTTCGTTTCCATGGAGATGGTGAGCTGTCTTGCCTTGACAACGAAGCGGTGGAGAGGTGAAGTGTGTTCTCCATCAGTCACGGTGAAGCTGAACCCACCAGCCTCTGAGCCTGAGACCAGACACACGCACATCATACTCACTACATCATGTTATACTCTTAAAGTTATAAATAATGATCTTTAAAAAAGCATCATATGACCCCTTTAAAACAAGGGTTCTTCAATGGTTCCTTGCAGCACATTTAGATCTATCATAGATTTATAAAGTTCTTTGAGGGAACTCTTATCTAAAAAGTTGCTATGTGGTTGCAAGATGTTCACAGTAGTTTTAGTGTTGAAAAGTGTTCCAAGTTGGTTTAGTGTGTTACTATGCGGTTCAAATTTTTTTTTTTTTGCATGCTCTATATGATTTCTAAGGTGTTCCGAGTTGTTTTAATTTGTTTTTTGGGTTTTAGCAGGTGACTATTATATGACTGCTGAGGTGTTCCTAGCATGTTACTTAGGGTGACCATACGTGCCATTTTCCCAGGACGCGTCCTGGCCAGGATTTCTATATTGCCTAAAATATCTAGGTTTTGGCATTGTTTGCATGTGCAGACCGATCGGTGTATGACATCAAAATACCTCGAGAGCATTTTGAAAGCACAAGGAACCGTCTGTATGGTATTTTGATGCGTCCTGGGAAAATGGCACGTATGGTCACCCTAATTTACTATGCATTCACCCATGCATTCTGAGTGTGCTGTAGCATGTTGCCATGCAGGTGCTAAGCTGTTCAAAATAGATTTTTGTTTTGCATGCTGCTACTCTATATGATTGCTAAGTTGTTCTGAGTTGTTTGTAACATGTTGCTATGTAGTTGCTAAGGTGTTGTTTTTATCATGTTGCTACTGAATACGACTGCCGTTTTGTTTTTAATGATTGGATTTTAGCTTGTTACTATGCAGTTACTATGATATGATTGCTAAGGTGTTCTCAGTTTTTTTAACGTGTTGCTATGCATTTGCTAACATGCTAATATGTAATTGCGTTAGTTTTAACATGTAGCTAAGGTGTTCAGAACAGTTTTTTAGATGCTGCTACTCTATATAATTGCTGAAGTGTTTTAACATGTTATTTGCTAATGTGTTTTGAGTGGGTTTTAGCATGTTGCTAAGGTGTTCAGAACAGTTTCTTTTAGAAGCTGCTACTCTATTATGATTGCTAAATTGTTCTGAGTTGTTTTAACGTGTTGCTATGCATTTGATAATGTGTTGTGAGCAGTGTTGGGAAGTAACGCATTACTTAGTAACGCGTTACTGTAATTTGATTACTTTTTTAGTAACTGAGTAATTTAACGCGTTATAATTTTCAAAATAGTAATTAGAGGATAGTTACAAGCCGAGGTCTCTATACGTTACTGCCGCGTTACATTTTACAGCATTTTACATTTTAAAGCCCCCTCCTTTTACAGCATATGCAGAGTTTCTATTTAGACTACAACACGTGTTTGCAGCGTTGAGCAATGCAGTGCTGAAATTTGCGTGCTCACGAATCCTCTCATTATAACACACGGATTGTAGACATTATGAAAGATTCATTATGCATATATTTATGGTGTTATAACAGAGATTTGTGAGATTGCGATTAACTGACATGTCTTTTAGAGATTATAAATGCAGTGCTCTTTGCTGGCATTCTGCCATGCCAAACCATGCACGCAGCAGCCGCTTGCTTTAGTTAAAAATAACAGTGTTCTGTGGATGTTGATGCTTTAATAACAAATATTTATCGGGAGCGTGTATGCTGGGATTTCATAAATTTCATGGAGAAAAAAGTAACTAGTACTAATTACTTTTGGAATAAAGTAATCAGAACAGTAACGTGATTACTTTTAAAAGGGCGTCCTGGGAAAATGGCACGTATGGTCACCCTAATTTACTATGCATTCACCCATGCATTCTGAGTGTGCTGTAGCATGTTGCCATGCAGGTGCTAAGCTGTTCAAAATAGATTTTTGTTTTGCATGCTGCTACTCTATATGATTGCTAAGTTGTTCTGAGTTGTTTGTAACATGTTGCTATGTAGTTGCTAAGGTGTTGTTTTTATCATGTTGCTACTGAATACGACTGCCGTTTTGTTTTTAATGATTGGATTTTAGCTTGTTACTATGCAGTTACTATGATATGATTGCTAAGGTGTTCTCAGTTTTTTTAACGTGTTGCTATGCATTTGCTAACATGCTAATATGTAATTGCGTTAGTTTTAACATGTAGCTAAGGTGTTCAGAACAGTTTTTTAGATGCTGCTACTCTATATAATTGCTGAAGTGTTTTAACATGTTATTTGCTAATGTGTTTTGAGTGGGTTTTAGCATGTTGCTAAGGTGTTCAGAACAGTTTCTTTTAGAAGCTGCTACTCTATTATGATTGCTAAATTGTTCTGAGTTGTTTTAACGTGTTGCTATGCATTTGATAATGTGTTGTGAGCAGTGTTGGGAAGTAACGCATTACTTAGTAACGCGTTACTGTAATTTGATTACTTTTTTAGTAACTGAGTAATTTAACGCGTTATAATTTTCAAAATAGTAATTAGAGGATAGTTACAAGCCGAGGTCTCTATACGTTACTGCCGCGTTACATTTTACAGCATTTTACATTTTAAAGCCCCCTCCTTTTACAGCATATGCAGAGTTTCTATTTAGACTACAACACGTGTTTGCAGCGTTGAGCAATGCAGTGCTGAAATTTGCGTGCTCACGAATCCTCTCATTATAACACACGGATTGTAGACATTATGAAAGATTCATTATGCATATATTTATGGTGTTATAACAGAGATTTGTGAGATTGCGATTAACTGACATGTCTTTTAGAGATTATAAATGCAGTGCTCTTTGCTGGCATTCTGCCATGCCAAACCATGCACGCAGCAGCCGCTTGCTTTAGTTAAAAATAACAGTGTTCTGTGGATGTTGATGCTTTAATAACAAATATTTATCGGGAGCGTGTATGCTGGGATTTCATAAATTTCATGGAGAAAAAAGTAACTAGTACTAATTACTTTTGGAATAAAGTAATCAGAACAGTAACGTGATTACTTTTAAAAGGAGTAATCAGTAATCAGATTACATTTTCAGAGTAGCTTGCACAACACTGGTTGTGAGTGGGTTTTGGCATGTTGCTAAAGGTGTTCAGAACAGTTTTTTAGATGGCTGGGCCTTGAAAGTGGCTTTTAACACTATTCCATGTGGTTGCTAAGCTGTTCTATGATTGCCACGCCCCAAATCTCTTTTCTGGTCCCTCATCAGGTGGCCTACTGTTTTTTTCTTTAGTAGCTGATATTTTAGTCTGCTTTTAAAGGTTTTAAAGGACTCGATTCAAAGAAACTGATGTCAACCCACCCTGATGAATGAATAAAACCTCTCCATTATTAATCTGAGCCTGGGTGAAACTGTCCACGCTGTCATCCGGGGACACTTTAAAGGCAACGATCCCATTGCTGGGCGTCTCGATGGCATACACCAGCTCCTCCGGAGGGGTGTCAAGATCTTTGCTGCTCAGCATATTGGCTGTGATTTCAGACTCCTCGCCAGCTACAAGCTGAAAAGGAGAGAGCAGACATGCAAACAAAGAGAGATAAACAAACCAATGAACAAGATGGAACAACTAAACTGTTGTTTTCAGAGGTGTCTAACTGTCTGGAGTCGTTGGGATGTGAAAGAGGCAGTTATGTCTCCTCTGATGCTGCTCTAATGGATGTGTAATGGACAAGTTGCTGAAAGACATTCTTAAACGAAGAAATTCAGCTGGGAGTGTGCAGGGCTACCGTGTGAGCGCCACACATCAGCACGCATTTATCTGCTCCTGAACTCTTTCACTGCCTCCATCTACCGCTCTCCTGAGAGGCTGAGGGAAAAAAACTGAGGAGAGAGCAGACATGCAAACAAAGAGAGATAAACAAACCAATGAACAAGATGGAACAACTAAACTGTTGTTTTCAGAGGTGTCTAACTGTCTGGAGTCGTTGGGATGTGAAAGAGGCAGTTATGTCTCCTCTGATGCTGCTCTAATGGATGTGTAATGGACAAGTTGCTGAAAGACATTCTTAAACGAAGAAATTCAGCTGGGAGTGTGCAGGGCTGCCGTGTGAGCGCCACACATCAGCACGCATTTATCTGCTCCTGAACTCTTTCACTGCCTCCATCTACCGCTCTCCTGAGAGGCTGAGGGAAAAAAACATGAGTTTTTGAATTGAGTACATGGCGTAGTGCCCTGGAACAGAAAGGTCTACAAACTCATTATCATTTAGTAATCTAGTTTCCACATAACGTGACCTTCAAGATTTAAGTGCATGTAAAATCATCTCCTTTCCTCCTGTGAGTGCTATTTAATGGGGGGCAATGCAGTGTCATTACCAGGGCAAATATTAGTCATAGCAGATAGCTCTCTGTACTGCCCCCTGGTGACTGTTCAAAGACCTTTTCATCACTTCCTATGTAGTATAGCCATGGGCATCCACTAGATGGTAGCACTAGACCAGAGTACAGCACGAGTGAAACATATGAAACAAATATCTCCCAAATTGGGCTGGAAATGGCTGTTTCTTCATACTCAATATTTAATAGATGTAACATGGATCAGCGGCTGCATGGCAAATCAAATCCCAGCATGCCGTGCCGAGGCCTGCTTTGATTGGAAAATGCAATCTCTCTCTGATTAGACTGGTGTGTCTCTATAGGGTCTCTACATTAGAGCACAGGGAGCCCAGAACTGATATATTACTCTGTGTTTGTGTGTGTGTGTTTGAGTAATCGAGCGATTGTGTTTGTGTGGATGAATCTCACAAAAGTTTCATGTTTCATGCCAAAAGGAAAACCACATGAAATTGTAAAACGAAGCCATTTTGGGAACATTGCGATTTTTGGTACCGGGACACTAATTGCAACAAAATGCAAAACAGAGCGCATCCACATTACTGTAATGTGAAAATTATGATTTCTTAGATACCATATTTGTTGTACTGAATTTAATTGACCCAATTTTAATTACAATAAAGAATTTTTTTTGCCACATTACAGTCATTAGAATGATTCATTATTTTATTTTACATTATGCAGTTAATTCTATTCATATCACAATAATACATTAATAATTTAATAAATTAAAATATACATAACTATAATTTCTGCGAATTAAATGAAAACTTGCATAAATGTATAATTGTTTTCATTTTTTCTGGCTATATATATATATATATTACACATAATTATTATATATAATTATTAATAAATAATAAATAAATATTATATTTATTACATATTTAAATCTAATGTTTCCCCTTTTGATTTTAGGGTGAAATATTAATCAGGCACTTTCTAGTGAAACCACCTAATTATAAGTGTGTGTTAAACACTGTGCTGGTAAAACTTGTGTTTACAATTTTGGAAAGAGCCGGCCTGAATTTTTGACTTTCTCTATTATTATAATCAGTAACCATTGAAAATTGAGATGTTCCTGGATTAAAGCATGTCTGATACAGAGTCAGACAGACAGAGAGAAGGCACGCGCGCGAGAGAAGGGGAACTATCCGCATGTGGAAAAACACACATATCATTATTTCACATTTTGCGGGAGTCGAGCGGCGTCTCCAATTGGTCGGCTTTCCCTCCAGCCTAGAAGCCGAATTCTTGCCACCGTCATGGTTTTCCAAAAATATGAGTTTCCACGGCGACCAAAAACCACAGACAACATCGAGCAAGCACTGAATGACACTCTGTGTTCCAGCGGAGGGAGTCGCTCTGAATTTTCCGACTACGTCTCTGTTCTAGAAGCTTCATTAATGTTTAAAACAGGGAAAATGGTCTCGGTGTACCTCCATTTCGGTGTTGCGTTGGAGGCGGGGTGGCTCGTCGTTCACAGGGAGGATGGCGATGCCGATGGTCAGGGACGCACTCCGGCGGGGGATGTGAGAAGCGGTCGCCACGAGGGTGAAACTGTCCTCTGTGGTCTCGCTGCTGTCGTGGAAGTAGTACACCTGTCCCTGTTGTACCTGAGGAAACACAACATACGCAAAAGACATCAAAAATCCAGTCACACACCCTAATCCTTTCTCTGACCATTAAGGCATTTTTGGTTTTACAGCGGCTTTATTTTGTCATTTTTCAAGTGACAAGACAATAAAAACATCCTTTTAAAATTCTGCAGATGCAGTTTCTCTCCAAAAAGATGAAATACATAAACAAAAACTACCATGGGAACCATAGTTCCTGTTTTCAGGATCGTTTCATGCTGCTAATCAGAATCTTACTGTATTTTTGGCCCTTTTTATTTATAGTATAACCCTCATGCTGTGTTGTGACAGTACAACATAATCCTGGAGAGGATTTTCGTTTTCCTAAAAATGCTAGTTGAATGCTGTATAGTGTAAGTTAAAACCTAACACTATACAAAGGATTTTTGCAAGGGGAAAGGGGATTTTTCCTTCACCTTCTTGTCAAAAGTCACCAGCCTACACTGTAAAAAAAAATCCATAAAATTTACGGTAAAAAAACGGCAGCTGTGGTTGCCAGAATTTTACCGTAAAAAATACGGTAGCAACATTTTAGGTTTTAACTTACATTTACAGTTAAATACCGTAATTTCATTAACTGATATAATGTTAATATACCAACCTATTGAAGTACTGAAATCTGTTTTGTACCTTTGTAATACACTGATTACCACCAAATGCAGGTGGTGATGAGAAAGTCACATGATGAACCAAAGCCCATCACAAGCAAATTTAAAATAATAACATACATAGAAGGTGCACGGTGTCATTCACACAAACACTAAACACCATCATGGTAACACACATGAAACTGAAATAATGCAATAAACATTCATTTAACAACATTAGGTGTAACATACAAGAAAAAACTAAGAAGAAACATAGTTATTTCAACAAAAAAACAACAAATTTGAAATGTAACGCAGGGAATTCTGGGAATGTCAATTTAAGGTTATTCACTGTAAATTATACAGTCTTTTTCACTTCCAAAAACGGTATACTACCGTAAAATTGCATGTAATGTCCAATACAGTTTTTCACTGTATATAGTAGGGGAATTTACCATTAACCATTTAACAGGATTTACTGTAGTATTTTTACAGTCTTTTACTGTTAAATTCAGTCATTTTTTACAGTGTACAAAAAAAGTACTTAAGCTATATTATTACCAAATATTGGATTCAATCTTTATGTCAGATTGTTTTCTTTCAATTAGCACAGGTTTTGTATTTCTTTTTGGAACTGATTGATATTTCAACAAAAAAACAACAAATTTGAAATGTAACGCAGGGAATTCTGGGAATGTCAATTTAAGGTTATTCACTGTAAATTATACAGTCTTTTTCACTTCCAAAAACGGTATACTACCGTAAAATTGCATGTAATGTCCAATACAGTTTTTCACTGTATATAGTAGGGGAATTTACCATTAACCATTTAACAGGATTTACTGTAGTATTTTTACAGTCTTTTACCGTTAAATTCAGTCATTTTTTACAGTGTACAAAAAAAGTACTTAAGCTATATTATTACCAAATATTGGATTCAATCTTTATATCAGATTGTTTTCTTTCAATTAGCACAGGTTTTGTATTTCTTTTTGGAACTGATTGATCATAGGCCTTATTGATCTAAGCCTATGCACCTCAGTTTTTGAGCAAATATTGTCACAATTATCCACAAGTAATGTTTTTTTCACTCAAAAACTGAGGTGCCTAAGTTTAGATCAATGAGACCTATGATCAATCATTTCCAAAAAGAAATACAAAACCTGTCCCAATTAAAAGAAAACAAGTTGACAAAGGTAAAAATCCAATATTGTTGATAATACAGCATAATGAGAGATTTACAAGCAATTTTTAAAAGGCTGGTGATTTTTCACTGAGAACACCAAATTAGATAAAGGATGTTCAGAACAGCACAAAGAATAGTAAAGAAATTACAGAAAATGATGGAGGAAACTTATCCTAAAAATGTATTCGAATTGCAATAACCGTGAAAAAATATCACAAGTCAGACTCAAACATATGTCTGAACATGTGCTCTAACCACTACGCCACATCTCCAACCTTTTTGTATTTATAAGATTAACGTGGTTGTGAATAGTGAAGCTGTTCTTCCAAACAAGCCATTTCTCAGTCCGTTACATTACATAATGAAATGTACATCTGTTACACTAAAACTGGATTTGACGTGGGTGGTCAGATGCACTTTTTAAACAAAGTGCCGATTTAGTCAAACAAACATAATGCAAACTCTAGGAAGCCCCACAGCTGCGAGCGCGTCATGTGAAACTAAAGTATGTTAGTGTGTCCGGCGTAGGAGGTCAGACGTCTGCTATTTGTCATATGAAAATCATATTTCCCATGTTACAAAAACAGCATTCTTCCATCTTAGAAACATTGCCAAGTTACGAAACATGTTACCTGTTTCTGATGCAGAAAAGCTAGTTCATGCATTCATGACCTCTAGACTGGACTATTGTAATGCACTGCTAGCTGGTTGTCCTGCATCTTCAATAAACAAGCTACAGGTAGTCCAAAATGCAGCGGCTAGAGTCCTTACCAGGTCAAGAAAATATGATCATATTACCCCAATTTTACAGTCTCTGCACTGGTTACCTATTAAGTTTCGTGCTATTAGTATCATTGAAACATTAGTTTCTAGGACGTCTATCTATCTATCTATCTATCTATCTATCTATCTATCTATCTATCTATCATATTACTAGTATACTGTATATATGAAAAAAATACACTCATAGTAAACAAATCAAGTCTTAATTTATGCACTGTTGATTCTCGAGTAAATTGTCTTGTTTTCAGGTTTTTCTCGATATTTCGACTTGAAAACAAGTAAAAAGGCCAATTAACTTAGAAGCCATTTTTGCAGTCTTAATGTGTCACAGCATGTATGCTAACCGTTATGTCGCAAGCTCTGATAGAACAGAAGCTTTTGTAGAGAAAATCTGAGCTTTTTTCTTTTCTGCTGCTGTTTAGTCAGTAAATCGTTGTGTTTGTCAGGAAATCGATACTGTTAGCGACTGTTCACAGAAGATGTCGATTTTCCAAGTCTGGTGAAATGTTTGAGCTAACATGCTAATGGCTGAGAATCTTTGATTATTTTAAGTTTGACCTATTTGCCATTTTTATTGATAATGCAGTAAAAAAAAGGGGGCAGGAAATGAAGGAACAAAAGAAACCTCACAGTGTGCCTGTATGATCCACAGTCCATTGTTTCAAAGTTGAATTTTCTATTGGTGACATTAAATGACTTGAGTTGATTTAAACTCTACTTGCATTTTGGCAGCAAATTCATCTATCACTTGATAGAAGCTAGCCACATTGGTTCACAGATGTTAACATGGACAGGTTTGTGACATACCATCCCCAAAAGCATTAGTAATGCTAATATAAAAAAAAAAGGAAAATAATAATGGTAATATATATAATTTATTATATTATTAAAAATGAAAATTCTGTCAGTATTTACTCTGATGTCGTTCCAAACCTTCTGTGGAACTTAAAAGAAGATGTTATAACCAAATGGTTTCCATTGACCATTATTAAACAAAAAATACAATGCAAGTCAATGGGAACCAAAACTTTGGTAACCAACATTCAACTTCAAAATATCTCCTTTAAGTTCTACAAAAGAAAGAAAGTGACCAGTTTGGGACAACATGAGGGTGAGTTAATGATTTCCATTTCATTTTTGGGTGATTATCCCATTAATAATGTTAATACGAGTTTGATTTACCACAGCAAACAACTTTGGCACTTTGTCCAATGTAAAATCAAAGTAACCTAAGATAAATGCCAAAGCTGTTTCACTTTATTCTGCTTTTGTTTTGTCTGCATTTGTTATGAAATTGATAACTGTTGGCGACTATCTACAAACCCAATTCCAAAAAAGTTGGGACACTGTACAAATTGTGAGTAAAAAAGGAATGGAATAATTTACAAATCTCATAAACTTATATTTTATTCACAATAGAATATAGATAACATATCAAATGTTGAAAGTGAGACATTTTGAAATGTCATGCCAAATATTGGCTCATTTTGGATTGCATGAGAGCTACACATTCCAAAAAAGTTGGGACAGGTAGCAATAAGAGGCCGGAATAGTTTAAGGTACATATAAGGAACAGCTGGAGAACCAATTTGCAACTTATTAGGTCAATTGGCAGCATGATTGGGTATAAAAAGAGCCTCTCAGTGTGGCAGTGTCTCTCAGAAGTCAAGATGGGCAGAGGATCACCAATTCCCCCAATGCTGCGGCGAAAAATAGTGGAGCAATATCAGAAAGTTTCAGTTTCAGAAAGTTTCAGAGAGTTTCTCAGAGAAAAATTGCAAAGAGTTTGAAGTTATCATCATCTACAGTGCATAATATCATCCAAAGATTCAGAGAATCTGGAACAATCTCTGTGCGTAAGGGTCAAGGCCGGAAAACCATACTGGATGCCCGTGATCTTCGGGCCCTTAGACGGCACTGCATCACATACAGGAATGCTACTGTAATGGAAATCACAACATGGGCTCAGGAATACTTCCAGAAAACATTGTCGGTGAACACAATCCACCGTGCCATTCGCCGTTGCCGGCTAAAACTCTATAGGTCAAAAAAGAAGCCATATCAGAACCATACCAGAAGCGCAGGCGTTTTCTCTGGGCCAAGGCTCATTTAAAATGGACTGTGGCAAACTGACTGATTGCCACGAAATAACAAATAGAAAAGGCAAATTTTGTCAAATTTCTGAATTTTTCTCTGGCATGTTTACATGATGTTTACAATTTTCTTTGAATTGCAGTTTATATCTCATAATTCAGATTTTCTGCCTTTTTTCAGAATTGCAAGAAAAAAAGTCAGAATGATGTGCTATAAACTGCATAAAAGAAAGAGATTGTGAGATAAAAATTTGAATTATCAGAATTACCTTTTTTTTTTTTTTTTTTTTGTAGCAGAGGGGAAATGTATTCCAGATTGTTTCGTCGTTACATGCTAATATCCGTTCTCTCTCTTTCTTTTTGAAGCCTGTGAGCTGTTTTGAGATGTTTTCATCTTAGTGCGTTGTGAATGTTTGCTACTATGCTGCACCGTACGCTGTCATTACAATCTGTCCCCTGGTGTGGTAGCAGTGACCGGCAGTATACAAACCGACCGCTGACTCCACAACACCGAATAAAGAAACGCCACATTCAGCTCAGTAATGAGCATGATGCAATGCATACATCTTTAATTTAGGAACAATTCCGCCTTGGTTCCTTTCCTGCGCAGTGGTTTCTCTCCATATGGAACACATTAGTTGTGTTTCAGAAAGCATTGCATAACCAAAAAAAAAGGAAACGTAGCACAGGACAGCGAGAGCCAGAGCGGTTAAGACGTTGTGTATTAAGATGTAGTGTGGAGCGGCTGCACACAATGAAGTTATTCTGACAGCTGGACTAAAGCCACCACAAGACATTGATTCTGAACTTCAAATTCAATCTGTCCTCCATCTGTGATCTCCCTCTCTCTCATCTTTGCCTTCTCTGTCTGATTTGAGAGCTGTGCTCATTGCATAAGATATCTGTCAATCTAACACCACTCACGTCCTGCTGCGTCTCAATCACTGAAAGGAATATTCAGTGTTATTTTCAACTTCAGACCTTCAAAATGTCAACGCCGCTGTTTTCAATTACACCAAAAGCATATGAGACCTGCTTTGTTATTTTGAATCGCTTCGTTTTTGACAGAAAAAAAGCAAAGTGTCAGCTTTCAAATTATTTAAATATTACAATTGTACATTTATACTCCAAACCATTGTTGAGATTTAATATTAGAAACACTGTTTATCAGAAAACTGTATTTTGGAAAAATCCCCAAAAAATGTAATAAAAAAAAAAAAAATTAGGAGATTTAATCAAATATAATGTAATACAATAGAACAATATAATATAACAACAATATAATATAATAATAATAATAATAATAATAATAATAATATATCTGTGCAGGTAAACATGATGTTAGCTGTACAACGGCAAAAAATATAAATAAATGAAATAATTTCTTACTGGGTATTTGTCTTGTTTTCCAGTACAAATATTTAAACATTGCTTGATATGCAAAATTACTTAAAGGGGTCATATGATGCGATTTCAATTTTTCCTTTCTCTTTGGAGTGTTACAAGCTCTTGGTGCATAAAGAAGATCTGTAAAGTTGCAAAGACTAAAGTCTCAAATCCAAAGAGATATTCTTTATAAAAGTTAAGAGTCAACCACGCCTACCTACAACGGCTCGTTCTAACACGCCCCCACATATCTACATCACTATGTGGGAAGTATTTGCATAATGCTGCCCAAATGTTCACGCAAAGAAAGAAGGCGTAACTTTTATTCTGGCTGTAGTATTGTTGCTGCCGCCATGTTGTGAATGCGCTGTGTGATTCATTGTGAAAGCAGAACTACTTTGTTTGGCCTTCCAAAAGAGGGCAATATCGCTTCGTCATGCCTGGAGCTGATCCGTGCTGGTCGCTGAGAAAATACTAAACCTTTGCGCTGTGGATCGCCGGATCGGCTTTCACCGTGGACGAAGCAGAGTCCAGCCCGGGGTCATCACATGTGCTTGCCACAAGTCCGCCGGACGCTCCTTCATCGAATCCGCCGGCCGTGCCATTCTCAAGCCCGCCGGCCTCCGCTCACTCTAGCTCCCGGCCTCCGCTCACTCTAGGTCACCGTGTGTGACGCTGTTTCGTTGTGAAAGTGAAACTACTTTGTTTGGTCTTCCAAAAGAGGACGATATCC